>NW_012109763.1:230820-251719 GCF_000951045.1 Mandrillus leucophaeus
AAAAAAGGATGAGTTCATGTACTTTGTGGGGACATTGATGAAGCTGGAAACCATCATTCTGAGCAAACTATCATAAGGACAGAAAACCAAACACTGCGTGTTCTCACTCATAGGTGGGAATTGAACAATGAGATCACTTGGACACAGGAAGGAGAGCATCACACACTGGGGCCTGTCGTGGGGTAGAGGGATGGGAGAGGGATAATATAATCAGAACTACCTAATGCAAATGACTAATTAATGGGTGCAGCAAACCAACGTGGGACATGTAAACATATGTAACAAACTTGGACATTGTGCACATATACCCTATAACTTAAAGTATAATAATAAAAATAAGAATTTGTTGATCTTTCCACAAATATTGAATTCTGCGCCTTATACTATTCATCTAAGTTTTTGGAGCATAATTTCGGTTCTTAGTTTAGCTTAAGGCAAGAGCTATGTATGATTTTAAGTCACTTGCATTCCTAGTTCCATGTTGTTGAAATTCTGTACTTGTCAAATTACTATGTTCTGCCTACTAGTTTTCATATTACAAAGTGATATGGGGACATACATGTTCATATATACATACGTGCTCACAAGCCTTGTGGGTGAAGGAGCGAGCATGTATCTCTCCTTGTACCTCAATTGATAAACTTATTTTCAAAAGCTCTTCTTATAGTTAATAAAGTAAATATTGACATCAATGTGTAACTAAAATTGATCATGGTCTATTTCCTTCCTATTGCAAAAAATGTTAATTTATTATTATGACCAGAATGAAATGAATTACATTTAGTACAAAAATAACTTAACTCTGTATTATTACTACTGAAACTACCCTGAAGAAGATATAATAAATAACTAAATTTAGAGTTTTTAATATTATATTTATTTTAGACTCCTTTAAATAGCCTTTCACATTCAGTAATGCTGCCAAGGAATTATATGGCTTTTGATGTCAAAATATTCATTTTCAGTCATTTAAAAATATCACCACAGATGAAAATAAGTAGAGTTTAATGATTTGATAAGCAAAGTTTTAAAAGGTTACAAAAACTGATATTCTTCCCTTTACAAAAATGTTAACAAAGGATGTAAGAAAACTTAAATTGATTCTCACTTTGAAGGTGTTAATCTAAACTGAAATCTTTAAACCCTTTTCAACAAAGCTTTAGCCTTTGTCAATTTTAATGTTAATTTTTATGTCAAATTAATCTTCTGTCCTTTTAAAAAATTATCCAAGTACTTTTGTTATATCCTAGGTTTAGATGTCTACATTTTATTAATTATTATTTTGCTTTGATATAAAAAGATACTATAAGCTTAAAACTTATTTTATGTTACTTTTTAAAAAATATAATTATTTGACATAAGACTCATAGATTAAAATTTTAGAGAGACATTCAGACTGTGTTTAATGAGCATCTATATTCCCTAAAAGGAATTTATGTGTTGTGCTGACCGTGGTGGGAATATAGTGATTCCTAGAAATACTAGAAGGTAGAAGGAACAATTGTATCATGCCTTGGTGAATTTCATTTAGGTAATAACATTTTCTATTAAGATTTCATATAGAAGTAGCAAATAAGTGAGCTACCTGATTTACTATTCTTACATAGGTTAAAGTTTATTGCTTTTTTTCTGTAGCCCTAATTCCGTATTTCTTCTCACATGTAGTAAACTATGAGGGTTTTTTTCCTTTTCCTTTTTCTTTTTGCATGTTTCCATGTAGTAAATATTAAAAATAACAGAATAAAAATTAAAACACATAAATTGTTATGAAGCAATTTTATTTAGAAAACACAAACTTTCAAAAGAACTATTAAAATGTTCTTCAAATAAAACAAAAAAGGGAAAAATGTGCATACATATTACTATTTGAATGGAAGCATAACTGAAATTTACCAAGAAATGCTTTCAGTAATTAGCCTGTGATCCATGGTCATTGTTAAGTTCTTCAAAAAGAAAGAAAGACAAAGATTACTGTGCCAAACATTACTTCTTCTATTCTTGGCTTAGAAATATGGTTCTGGTAACATATTGATAACCAGTCTTCTTCATTAAAATAGTGAGGAAAATGAGTAAATGAGCATGACTCATCATTTGTTTCTCTTTTGACTAAGCTAAACAATTTCATCTTTTATATTCATATAGATTTTTAGAGGTTTTTAGTTTAAATTCTATGTAGTCTTCACATACACATGATTACGGAGCCAAGCAATTATAAAATAAACACCAAACTCTGTGTGATAGCATATTTCTGGATTCCTAGTGTCCTGGGAATCATGTTCCAGTCAAAAAGTCTAAGGAAACCATTGGAATACTTTATATAGGCATTTATCTCACCCTCATAATCATGCTTGCTCAGAGCATTTTCCAATAGAAGTGTAACCTGAGCCATATATGTAATTTTTAAAATCAACTTTAATACTATTTTGTGTTAAGTCTAGTATGTTATATTTTATCTCAAAACATAAAACAAGATGATTTTTAAAACACTAATTCTTTGAAATCTACTTTATATTTTACATGTACAGCTTATTTTAATATAGATACTACATTGTCATTGAAAGCATTTTATGTGTATTTAGATTTTATAAATCTACATTTGAAAAATTTCCCATACACCAATTATTGCAAACATAGTTAAAAGTTTTCCAATCAATGAATCAATATGAAGAAAAAGATTTTGCTTTAGCATTTGTATCCACATGGACAAAATGAGTTCCTGTTTTAAAATGAAATTTAACTTTGTTTCTTGTTTGTTTGTTTTATTAAAAAAGAAAAAGATAACATTCAGAGGATGTGATTAAATTTAATATTAACTCAGACTCTTAAAAATCTTCTGGGCTAGGTGGCTCACGCCTGTAAGCTTGTAATCCCAGCACTTTGGGAGGCCGAGGTGGGCGGATCATGAGGTCAAGAGATCGAGACAATCCTGGCCAACATGGTGAAAACCCATCTCTACTAAAAATACAAAAATTAGCTGAGCATGGTGGTGCACACCTGTAGTCCCAGCTATTCGGGAGGCTGAGGCAGGAGAATTGCTTGAACCCAGGAGGCAGAGGTTGCAGTGAGCCAAGATCACACCACTGCACTCCAGCCTGACTACAAAGCAAGACTTCTTCTCAGAAAAGAAAAAATAAATTCTAAAAAAATCAACAGGATACATCTCAGAAAAGCTTGCAATTCTTTGGTGGAAAGTAAGTTTCATACTTATCCAAGTTGCCCAAATGGTTATCAAGCCAAGTTTGTTTTTCAAAAATAGGTTTTAAGATATATTAAATAAACTATACAGATATTCCCTAACAGTACAAAACTTTAACAATGAAGTTAAAGTATATAGCAAAGCCAAAAATGACAATACACAAGACTAATATATCAAATAAGCCTTTCAATCCTAGAAATCTAAAATAGGGAGAACTTACTGAAGGGTAGCATACATAAAATGAGGACCAATATCAAGGAACAATCCTAAGCATTTTCCCAATGACTAAGCCTCAAAAAGACAGCTTAGGAAAACGATTAATAGGTACTTTTTCTTTTTTCCTAGCCAATCCAGTTCTACTTAGATAAATCTGGTTACCAATCAATGCACATATAAGTTAGAGGAATTTTTTTCTACTCAATTACTACCATTTTTTCCTTTTTCACCTCTTCCCTAATTTTGTCTAGCAACACTTTTCCTTTAGTTCGATCAGTTGAACCCAGAAGTTTTTGTACCAAAAATGTGTATCAACTCTTATTGGAATAGGATTTGGGAAATGCAGTCCTAGTGAAGGCAAATATTTAACTGAGGTGGTTTGACAGAGTTAAGTATCCATCTCAATATGACAAATGTCTCCTAAGCTCATCACTGGGTTAATGGCTGCTCTTGGCTAGATACACGCCCCTGCATACTGGAGTGACCCCTGGTGAGGTACTGCAGAGCTATGTGCACAAAAACAGTCCAATTTAAGCTTTCAATAAATACAAAACATAATTTTAAACCATTTCAGTAGAATAAATAAAATATATTGTCTTTCTATTGGCCTGCTTTGCTTCTTGAGCTGGCTTGCAGTGCTGTTCTTGACATAGAAGACGTAACAGTTCATTAGTGGCTACTCCAAGCTCTTTAGACGTGAGCACTTCCTGTTCTTCAAGCCTCGGCACTTTGTTGCAGCAATAATGATATTCTTCATTAGCATCGCCACCGTCATGGGGCCAACACCTCCAGGAGGTGGCATGATGTAACAGGCTTTTTATCTGACTTCTTCAAAAGTCGCATCTCCAACCAATTTGGGGTTAGCAGTTACGTGATCTTGAACTCTGGTTATTCCCACATCAATAACTGCTGCTCTTTCCTTGATTATATCTATTGTGAACAGGCTTGGAATGCCTGCAGCGGATGTTACACTATCTGCAAAAATTTTATGTTTCTTCAACTGCTGTTTGGGAGAGTATCAAAGAGATAGTATAACAGTGGCATCATCTCTGGGACGTTCATGCACCCCATCTATGTGCAGTGACATTACAATGGGCAGTCTAACAATTTTTGACCTTCCAGTCACAACCACAGTCTTCTCTAGGATTGGAATGTCAGTTTGCTTAATTGTTTCCCGCACATCCCATCGGGTAGCCAGTAACATGGAATACTGGTCCAAACACTTTCGTCCTACATTCATTACAGGAAAGTCATCAACATCCTTGTCTGGAGAAAAAGCACTGCAGATCTTTCTCTCATCAGTGTGCCCTGCAAGAGGCAGCTGAACAAGGTGGCCATCTAATTATCAACATTACTCAGTTTATTTATTAAATTCAACAATTCTTCCTCAGAAATTGAAGCTGGTTTCACAATTGTCTCACTGGTGATTCCAAAGTGCTGCACGGTGGAAGGTGCGAGAGCGCAGGCGACAGCTCTGCGGGGGACAGAGCAGTTGAGCAGCCAGCGCAGACACGAGGGAAGTCATAGCCATAGCCTGCGCCTGGAAGGAGGAAATTTAACTTAGAAGCAAAAGTGTAACAGTTCCAAAAATACCACTTCCCAAATTAAATCAATCTACTAACTGTGTCAACTCAGTAGTATTAGCATTAAATTTAAATAGGCATTTGATAAATTAAAATAAACTCCGTTTATTAATATCAGCAAAGCATTCCTCAAAATTTTCTCAGAAAAAGAGTAGCTTTGCAGCCAATTTACATGACGCTGTCAATTACAATAAACACCTTCTGCATATTTATCCTGTTAGAGAAATGTTATCATCATAGATTTGTATTATGAAAAATTTCAATTTCTGCATATATTTCGGTACAGAAATGTACTAAATTTAGTTTCATATTAGTTAATATATATTGTGACATTGGTGAGAAAGCATAAATCACTTGAATTTCAGGGGGGTCTTAACTATCGAATATTGGCATGCATTTCTCTTGTTTCAAGAAAGTATTTAATTGGAATTTACAGTACAGAAAATCTGTGTGAAACTCTTTTTTGCCATTCAAACAACAATCATTGGTAGAGAACACAATATCATTAAGTTAATTGGCTGAGTACGGTGGCTCAAGCATGTAATCCCAGCACTTTGAGAGGCCGAGAAGGACGGATCACTTGAGGCCAGGAGTTCGAGGCCAGCCTGGCCAATATGGCGAAACCCCATATCTACAAATGCAAATACAAAAATTAGCCGGGCATGGTGGCGCATGCCTGTAATCCTAACTACTATCGTGGCTGAGGCAAGAGAATCGCTTAAACTGGGAGGCAGAGTTTGCAGTGAGTTGAGATCACCCCACTGCACTCCAACCTGGGTGACAGAGTGAAACTCTGTCTGAAAAAGAACCCAAAAAATGTTAGTTGACTACCTTCTTTTTCTTTCAAGATTTGCAAAACCTGGTGATGATTTACAAATTTGCATGCACATATTAAATGGTTTTAACAACTAAACATCAATAAAACTTTTCATTAAGTTTGCTTCAGAAAACGTACAGATATTTTCAATGTGTTTCTAACAGTAGAACAAAATGTGAAGAGTCTGTTTTAGCATTCTAATTAATCCAAATGTGAAGAGTCTGTTTTAGCATTCTAATTAATCCAAAATTTTGTCTAGTTGAAACTGAGGCACCACCCATTGTGATAGAAAATAACATCCTTATGTTTAGCAGATTCTCTTCTTTGACATATGTTAATGACATATAATTTATGACAAAAGTTGAAAATTTTAATTTACGACAAAAGTTGAATATAATTTATGACAAAAGTTGAATAATTAAAGCCACAAATTGACAGCATTTCCTTGCAAAAATGGAGATAAAACATAACCAATGTATTAACTGAAGAGTGCTTTTTATTTCCTGTTTATTGTAGGCTAAAGAAAAATACTTACATTATTTCAATATTTGAATCAATTGATCTTTTATATTAGTAGAAAGATCTTGTATACTGTAGACAATTGTTTGATAACTTATTGAGATCTTTTGCTTTGTAAAATATTCCTGATAACTTTTTGAAAAGTTTGAAAAGTTTTCCATACCTGAAATAACAACTTGTTTCAGGTATAATAATTTATTTAACCACCACTTCACTTAAAACCTTACACACAGAGCCTGGGTGTACTTTTATTTAAACAGTATTTAAAAATAAATTAAAAATAATTTTGTGCATGAAACAAAGTTGCCTACATTAAAACATCAGAAAGCAAAAGTGTCTATCTCAGCTACCAATCTGGATCACCTGTGCTTATTTGACAACTCCGTCATTCCTGACAGAATTTTTATGCTATGGATAAGCAATAATTTTCTTATGCATATTCAGACATAAGTACTTAACAGTAAGAAATATGACATGTCATTAATACAGTGAAAAGATAACGTGTCTGATGTGGAATTTTCCACTTGTGGTGTTATATTGGCACTCAAAAACTTCAGATTTTGGAGAATTTCAAATTTCACATTTTTTGATTAAGGATGCTCAATCTGTACTAGCTTCTGTATCTCCACTCAATTCCATAGGAGAAGTAGTTTGTTTTAAATTTATAAATATGACCATACATTTTTACTTCAATGAGAAAAATAATTTAATTTGAAGGAAAATAAGTATAAAAAACACTTTAAAATAATTAGTACTTACAATTACATTATCAAAATCTGAGAGTTTACATAGTATCACTCTAATTCGCTATGTGAAATGTTCAAATAAGTGCATTACAACATTAAATCATTGTGTTGAAAATATTCATTTAAACTGAAACGATACAATGACATTTTCTAGAAGAAAATGTATGTGTAATAGCAGAAACTACTTATGCATCTGCCACATGAACTACAACTATAAAATCTGGTAGAATGCAGTGATCAAAGTGAAATGTACCTATACCAAACCAATAAACTTGTGTGTAATCAAAAACTTATTTTACACAGCTTGTTTTCAAATTTAAATAGTCAATTCAAATAATATAAATTGGAAATTCCATTTTTCCATCGAACTGGTGACGTTTCATGTGCTCAATATCAACATACACCTAGCGACTACTAAATTGAACAACACAGCTTTGGAGTAATAGATACACATAAGTAGACATGCAAATATCACTTTATGAATTAAATAAAGATGATTGCCAAGTTATGTTGCCCTACTCACTAGAGTCACCTTTTAAATTCTTTTCCTTTGTTTTATAATCAAATTCAATTATTTTCACATGTTTGATATCAGACTCAGTCTTTGCTTAGTCACCTTCGGAGATGATAAAGTATGTATACTGGTATATGTTCTAAAACTCCATTGACACAAAGCACATCAAAATGCACAGAAAAATTCTTTGGAGACCTATGCACCAAAAGATGGGTTTATTATTTTGGAAAATCCAGTCAAATCTTGGATTTGGAATTGATCTGGAAAGTAAATCCAAAGCTAGGTATGTGAGTCATGTAAGATGACACTACAGTCATTATACTGGCTAAAGAGATCACATTCGTTTCTTTCCAAAATGTAATATCTTACATATAAAATCAACTGTAAATATTGAGAGTTAGTACCTAGAAAATACAAATGTAGTTGCTAAAGCTAGGTGGCTTATTCCAGGAAATCAACTTAATAAAGTGACAATTATATTATTAAAAGCTTAAGAGCTTTCCAAGAGAACAAGTCACTAACAAAGACTGAAAATGCAAAAACAGTTCCCTGATCATTTTTGTAGAAGTGAACTATTGAGAAACTTTATAGTTCAATACAAATAATGTGTGAACATCTTGATTATTTTATATAGTCTATGTGTTCTCAATACTAAATATTAGTTCAAATTTTAAGAGACAAACAGAGGATTTTAATGGAACAGTTGGGTGCCTTCCCATTGACTTGCTTCTCTGTATTTGTAGATTTTAAATAGTAGACTGATGGCAGAGAGGCGGAGAAAAGTGCTCTGCTTGCCCAACTTTATGATAAAAACGGTTCATAACATTTACTTGTTTAAACTAATAAAAGCCAAGCAGTTTGGATAGTTGCAAGAAGCAAAGTCCTGTCTTAGTAAATACTTGAACGGTAGTCTTCAACTTCATCTAGTTTGTATGTTTTCACTTCTATTCACACAATGATTACCTGATAAGGCTGTATGTAGGAAATATACTGCACTCTTTAAGGGAAAATTCACATTTATTAAAAGTATCCATTCGATTAAAGATCTTATATGCTACGTATCAGGCTGTAATTTTGCATTTGCAACACAGAATTTCCACTCTAACGATGTTCCAAAACTATTCCACCACAGCCACCCTGCAACCATTCCCTCAGTCTACACTCCTTTCCATTCCTGGAGTTTCAATCTTTTCTTTATAAAACGAATTGTTTAAAAATTGCCTGGAAAAGTTGATATAAATGACTTTGTGGTACTGGTAAGTTCTATATATAAGAGCTCATGAAAGGCCTTGGATATAAAAATATCCAAATGAGTATGAAAGTACAGTGGGACTGCAGCGTCTCATACTTTTGTACAAAAAAAACTTTTTGAAAGAGAGCTTAACTTTTATATGTTTCACAAACTGTGGATATGTGTTAACAAGAATATATTATTTTCAAAATCTGCCATAGTATAAAAGAGATGAATTTAAAAAGTCAAGGATGGCACTAGGTAGATAAGCAACCCAGATACAATAGGAAAGAATGAGACAAAATGTGAAAACAAGAACACTTAATAAGCTATTCAGTTATGTAAATGAAAAAAAGAATGTGTAAGGCTCCCATATTTCTGATATAGATGAGAGACAGTAAAACTAAAAACATACAGAAGAAGAACCTTAATTATATTGTACAACTTGTTCATTTTAGTTACTTCCAATAAAATATTGGTTTTAAAATATTGGAAAGCATTATTTAAAATATTGGAAAGCATTATTTAAAATATTGGATTATTAAAAATATTGGATTATTATTTTAATCCAATATTGGATTATTAAAATATTAAGCATTATTTAAAATATTGGAAAGCATTATTTCTAAATAAAAAACATGTGTGCTGCATAAAACTCTTTTAAACAATAATATCCAGTTAATCAAAATTATGAAAATGCACAGCCTTAGTCTAATATACATAGTATAAGTGTACAATACAAATATTGGTGAGGCTTCACTACTTAACAAGTGTATGTAAATATATGAATTCTACAAAGTATCTTAGTAAGTATATATATTTGAAATATGTTGTTAATATCAAGTTTCTAGAAATGAATTGCCTAAAAGGGACAATGCATTTAGAGACCATTAAAAGAATATATAGCAAACTATATATGGCAACTAAACTTATTTTAATTATGAGGCATTATTTTTACAAAGACTAAAGATTCCATAGCTGGACTAGAAGAGGTAAAGATAAAACTGGAAGAAAAATAAGTGTTGGCAGATGTCAAATAACTGCATTTATTCAACCAGAACTGATCATAATTTAGAGTGAAATGATCAATTATTGGAGTAAAATGCATTTTGTTTGCAAGAGGAATAGAGATCATTCCACATATTTGTCAAAATGTCAAAGTGTTTTTGAGAAAGTAACTGTAGCATTAAAAAACTTCATGGAATGTAAAAATTAATGTATTTGACATAATTTTCTGCTTTCTATCCATTGACTGCTGCTTGGTATGAGTGATAGCTAATGGATTAATCATAACCATGAATTTAGGACAAAATCAAGTTTAATTGGCAAGATGACTTTCCTGGGTGTTTAAATCCCAAAACTGCATGCTTTGAAAAAAACAAAGTAGAACTTACTAACGAAACAATTGTGCTGCACAATTTGAAGAGGCTGTATATTTGGTATCATTTTTCTATAGATTACAATAAGCATAAGTAGACTACAATAAGAAATATATATATGATACATATACACAAATGCACATACATACATATGGGGGAGCTTATAAAAGATACGCTTTTATGCTTTCTCTATTTTTCACAGCAGATATTCCACTCTTAATATTTCTAATCCTTTTTCCACACTGTTAACTGAGAGGTATGACTCATACAAGCCTGACCGTATCTGTTCTACCAATGATATCACACTGCTTTTATGATAGAATCAAAATGCCTCCGTACCGTTTGCTCAGTTTATGATTTTAGGTTAAATGGATTATTTTTCACTTTACACTTATTACTTCAGTTATGCTGTTTATATTTGTCATACTGTTTCAGTTTATCTGATATTTTCTCTTTATCATAGGCATTTACTAGCTCTTTCTTCTTGAAAGAGAGAGAAGGTAAAGCCATTTTTCTCTCCCGTCCTTCAACATTCCTGATCAATACCTAAACTTGTTCTACTTCTTATTTCCCTGTAGGGAGGTTCCTGATCACCTCCCTAGATGTGGTTTCTCTCCCATATGGGATGGTAACAATGTTTGCTTCTTCCATTAAATGCATTTTTTCTGCTTAATCCTCTACATTTTATGCTTTATGATTTGATAGCCATTGTATTTCCAAAAGAAGCACAGTGCTTATTTTCAATAAATGCTTATATAACAAATAATGAATTAAAAAAATCACAATCCTAGAAGTCTCAGAAACATCTACTTAGTTCTGGGGATTTACTATCAAACTGTGGGTAAGTAAAATAAAGCACAGCTAGATATTTTGAGTGGTAAGGAATGAATTTAGATATATAAAACCACATTGTTTTAGGGATAACAGTAACATCTTTGTAGTCTATGAATCTTATGTTTTCCCAGTGATGATACCACTCAATTTTGAACACATGACCTTTACTATGTGTTTTTATTCTGCTGACATCTTTTATTTCTTTTTATGTGCAAGAAGGTATTTAAAGAAATACCGAAAAAGGAGAAGATATGTAAATTAGTAAATGCAACATATCTGAAACAAAGCTAATAATATGAAAAGAGACCATTTGAGACACAGCAGGCTAATATCTCTTTATTAATTCAAATTCTATGTTATCACCATTATTAGGTGTCTTTAAAAGTGAAAGTATGGATAGATAGGTAGATCAATTAATAAATTTACATTTATATGGACTGTAGGTCCATTGACTCTTAAAAATTTCAATGTGTAAAAATAAAAATTTAGATGGTAATTTAAGTATAGTTCAATTGAAAACTATTAATGCCAAAAATGTAAATCTAGAATAAAATTAAAAGAATAGTAGAAGATCATGCTACATATTTTTCTCAACTTTTATTTGTTATTGTATTAAATTATACAATTAAAATAGAAATTATTTCCATAGGACTGTTAACTTTATGTACAATCTGTTCAAGTAGTTTTTCAGCCAGTAATATGAAGCTGACAAATCTATTTGCTTAAGAAAATCCAGAAAATCAAAACCAAAGATATAACACACAAAAAAAACATCATTTTATTGTGAGGGGTAAATAAGAGTTGCATAAAGATTTACGTATATTCATAACTCATTTAACAATGACGGATTAAATTAGTTAAAGATGTATACATATGTTGCTAGCTAGAGATGTTGAATCCAGTGAAGAAAACTAATTGAAATTGTTAATTTTATTCTAGTAAGAACTTACGTTTTTCATCAGAAGCTGGAGTTGAATTTCTTTCTTTTTTTTGTTTTGTTGAGACAGAGTCTCACTCTGTTGCCAGGCTGGAGTGCAGTGGTGTGATCTCGGCTCACTGCAACCTCTGCCTCACTGCAACCTCCGCCTCACCAGTTCAAGCTATTCTCCTGCCTCAGCCTCCTGAGTAGCTGCAACTACAGGCACGCGCCACCAAGCCCAGCTAATTTTTGTATTTTTAGTAAAGATGGGGTTTCACCATGTTGGCCAGGATTGTCTCAGTCTCTTGACCTCATGATCCACCTGCCTTGGCCTCCCAAAGTGCTAGGATTTCAGGCATGAGCCACTGCACCAGGCCTGGAGTTAAATTTCTAAGGAAAATAATTCAAAGAGCATTTACATAAGTATGAATTTTTTATAAGGGTTTAGTGGTTTAAGTTGGTTAGCTAATAGAAATATTTACCACCGAAAAATTCTTAAGTTTAGGAAAAACTGTAAATACATTCATCGTAGAATATTCCTAATGTTCCAGGATCTATAAAAATGTAATGTAATTATTACTAGAATGCCAACATAGGATTGTTTGGGAAGTCAAACATGAAGTAGTCTGAAATTATCTTAAATTTCATATGAATAAATGAATACTAGGTAGATAAGAAATCTTTTGCAAAGATAAATAATAAGGGGTGACAAGATTTCCTAGTATCAGAAAAATATATAATGTCATACTAATTTAATAAATGTCATGTTGGTACAGATACAGAAACAAAATCCATGGAACCAAATAAAGAGTTTGTACTTAGATCCCAGTTTATATTTATAGTTATCAGAATAGAGCTATGACTAAAGTAGTTACCTTCTATGAGAAAAGTAAAGATTAGGTACTAAAGAGTACTTTCTATAAGAGGGTATTTATCTGTAAGAAAATAAAGGAGTTTATATTATTTTATATCTTATAAAACAAATAAACACAAAACTTCATATTAAAATAATAAACACCCTGAGGAAAAATATGAACTCTATATGTAGCATTTTCACTCAGTGTGCTTCAGAATTTATAATATTAACAAAACATTACTTAGCAAAGAATATCAAATAATAAGCAAAATAAATATATCATAGATCTGAAATATATAAATAAGGCAGAAGAAAGATTAAAGAGTCAATTTCTATAGTAATACAGATATCTCTTACAAACTGAGAAAAAATAAAACAACAGGTAGGATTTTAATTGATAACTCACAAAAGAGCAACCCAAATTATCAAGAAATGAGATGATAAAATATATTATCAAAATATAAATTAAATACAACAAGGTAGACTCTCTTCCTTTCAGATTCACTAAAAAATTTAAAATATACAAGAGTTACAAAATCTTCTGGTGGTTGGGATGTAAAGAAAATGACACATTGGTCTTAAAAATGTGAACTATTACATCCTTTTGTTCATTTATTCAAAAAATACAAATTGAGCTTAATAAAATATAGGCACACATCTAGGCATTTTGAATACATTGTCGAACCATAAAACATTCTACTCACTCTTCTAGATACTTGAGACATATTTTTGGATGGCAACAAAGCTCTCTGCAGAACTTGTGTTCTAGTACAGTCTCTAAACTCAAATAAACACGTGCATTTCAACACAGAAATTCAAAACCTGATATTATAACCCATAAAAACAAAAGCATAACTTACTGACATTTAAACATTTTAGTATATAATTTCGTAATGGGGAAATCACCTTAAAACCAAGCGAATGCTCAGTCTTCAATAAAAGACTAATTATGTATATTCTAGAAAATATTATGCAGTCATTAAAAAAGGTGTAAGAGCTACCTCAGAGGACTTGGAATAATTTATAGAAATTATCTTTGAAAAAAATAGTATAGTGCAAATAACAGTTTGTTTTGTAAATCTTAAAATCGTGATGTATATATGGGTGTACATCAATATAAACCTCTACAGATATATGTCAATAAGATATTATAGTGGATTCTACTGTTATCCTATATCTCCTGGGGAAACAGGGAAGCAGAGTGGCCAGAAGTAAATACATAAAATCAAAACAAAAATAATAAGCTAAACAAGTAAGTTTGTGCTTATGTAATATATACATGCTTTTTCCACATAAAAGCAGCTCTGTGACAGACATTCTTTATAAATTTTTATCATTTCATAGGATCATGCTACCAAATTCCATTCAACCTTCACCCATGTTCTCCCAGAGTCATACCATTATTATCCTCATTTGGCAAATGAGGACATGAAGTTTAGAACACTCCCTTCACTTGTCCAAGTTCACACAGCTAGTAAGTGGTGGGACTGAAAATTAGAGCAGCCTACTGTAGTCTACTGCCTTCCCAATGCACTAATATTTCAAAATATAGCATAACTTGGTAAATACTAAGGGTAAAATGACTTTACAAAATACTGAATAGGAGTTTTATTTTTTTCTTAAAGAAAATGCAATTCTGTCTTTGAAATAAGTTAAATGTCTGCTTTGCAATTTTATCTCAATTTCATTAAAAGGTCATAGCTGAGCGATACATTCTGTTACTAGTAAGAGTATGCCAAAAAATTGCTTGTGATTATTTATGCAGAATCAGTGGACTTTGTATAATTGGTGAAAAGACCAATTTTATTGCTTTTACTGTTGTTTCTGTGTTATTAATTTCATTCCTAGTGATGCCATTTTAGAGGAGCCATATGTGCTCACAGCTATTATTGATTATGACAGCAAGTCTTTTACCTTTGAGAAACCTAAAGGTGTTGATCTTTACAACACTGTTACTGTCTTTTAACTATGTTTTTTTTTCTAGTCCTATTTGCTACCATGAAACGCTAGTGTATTTAACATTTCGTCGGGCATTGCATTACCCAAGGGAGAGCTAGTCACACAATGACTTCAGATTGAATGTGTGCTTTTCTTAGAAGGTAAGTCTCCTTGAATTGTGATGACAGAAGATTTAAAGCTGCTTAACTTACTAAAAAATAATTTATGTGATGTTTAACTTGTGACTGAGATATCACATTAGATGTAACAAGTCCCATCTTTATGTAATTTGATTAAACATAAAATTCTTCAGAAATATGTATCTATTATTTAGAAGAGTAATACATGATTCTCATATCATGAAGACTTTTAAGAATAGAAGAAGTTTCTGTTTGCTTTTTATAGGAGGCAGGTACCTAACAATATGATTTCAAAAAGCCAGTATCATATATTTGCTAATATTTCACTAGAAAGTAAGATCTATCAGAATAAGTAAAATAAATAAATTAATTAATCAAACTGTTTCCATGAGATACTGAAACATACAAAAGTGTCATAGCCATAATGTTCAAGCACAACTAACAATATTTTTTGTACATGTTAGTAAGTTAAATACAAATTTAAAGTTATCAGTTATATTTTAAGAAAACTTGCAGTAATAGTTTTCAATATTTTTTAATATCTTTGCATTTCATTTTGTTACTCTAATAGAATTTTGAGAACATATATAATTCGTTGAAGTTTTATCTCTAAAGTATGTTTGGCAACTTATAAAAATTATTGTAATTTGTATGTGCTTTCCCCATGGAGCATCTGGTTAATTATCTGTCACTAATTGACATTTAAGTGATATTTACTCTTACTTTAGTTGCTGCTCTTCTAAAAGTCATCTGTCAAAAATAACCTTAAAAATTACTAAACATCTGAAAACCAACTTCAAGTTTTTCCATTTGTAAAGAATAATTGTATTCATTTCTCCATGTTACAATATTCAGAGAAGACTAAATATGAAACACTTTCTGACCTATAGATAACAGATAACAAAATGTTTAGCAAAGTATTCTTATGGGTCCATTTTTATACAAATGTATACATTTTAAGGCAATGCTATTAGGAGTCCAGAAAATACCTGGGTTAATGAGTTTGTTTTGTGAACACTTTTTGTGGTGTTTCTGAACAAAATGCCATAAACTGAGTAATTTATTAAGAAAGGAAACTTATTGCTCATGCTTCTCAAAGATAGGCAGCCCAGTATCCAGGTGCCAGGATCTGGTAGGAATCTTTACGCTGCATCATCCCATGTTAAGATGTTAAGAGGGTAAAATAATGAGAGAAACAGACAAAAGGGGAACCAAACTCATTTTTAAAAATCAGGAACACATTGCCACAATAATGGCATTATTACATTCATGAAGGCAGAGCCCTCATGACCAAATTACTTCGTAAAAGGTCTCTCCTGTCAACACTCTTGCACTGTAGATTAAGTTTCCACCACATAAACTTTGGGGGACTTATTCAAACCACAGCATTCCACCCTTGGCCCTGAAAATTTATGTCCTTCTCACATGCAAAATACATTCATTCCAGTCCAATAACCCCAAATTCTTAATTTATTAAAGCATTAACTCAAAACACTCTAAGTCCAGAGTCTCTTCTAAATCAGATGTGGGTGAGTCTCAAAGCACAATTCATCCTGAGGCAAATTTTCCTCCAGAGGTGAGCCTGTGAAATCAAAGTAAGCTATCTACTCCCAAAATACAATGGTGTAACAGGCATAGGATAGACATTCCTATTCCAAAAAGGAGAAATAATTCAGAAGAAAGGAGTAACAGATTGCAAGTAAGTACAAAACACAGCAATGCACACAACATTAAATTGTAAAGTTCCACAATAACATTTCCTAACTCCATGTTCCTCCTCCGGGACATGCTGGACTGGGGGTGGGCCTTCAAAGTCTCAGGCAGCCACACTTGTATGTCTTTGTTGGACATAGGCTACACCACAACTCTCACAGGTTGGAATCTCATGCTTGCAAGTCTCCCAGGCTGGAGTTTTATGCTGATAGCTCTACAGTTCTAGAGTTTATGTAATATCCCTGACCCCACAGTTCTTCTGAGCACTGCCCTAGTGAGGGCTCTCTGTGGTGGCTGTGTTCCAGCATCAGGTTTCTGCCCTGCCTGGGCCCCAAGGCTGTCCAATACATCCTTTGAAATCCAGGTGGAGTCCACCACAGCCCTACAGCTTGTGCGCTCTGTGTGTCTGCAGAGTCAGCACCATATGGATGCTGCCAAGGCTTACTGTTTGTGCCCTCCAGTGTGGTGAGCCAAGCTGCAATAGGCCCACTTGAGCTATGGTCGTGGCAGGGGCTGAGACGTGCTCCACCACAATGTTTGAAGCAGCACAGGACAGTGGATACTGAGGTTCCACAGGCTCCTCTCTGAAAACTGCCTTCAAGGTTCTGCTCTGGACCAGCAATGGAAGGGGCAGCCTAATATCTCTGAAATGTAATATCTCTGAAATGCCTTGAGAGTTTTACCTGCTTGTTCTGATTAATACTACCTGGCTCCCTTCTTCCCAATCATAATCTTTTTAGCAAGGTTAGTCACTTGGCCACACCCTTAGTTTCCTCTCCTAAACCTGCCTTTTCATTCTTTACATGACTAGCCTAAATATTTTCAAAATGTTTATTTTCTGCTTCCCATTTAATTATAAATTCCATCTTTAGATCATTCCTGTTCTCTCCTTTTATGGTAAATGGCCTAAAGAAGCCATGTGCCACCTTCTACCCTGTGCTGCTTAGATATTTCTTCTTCTACAAGATAATTTAGCTCATCACTCCTAAGTTCTGCCTTGCATAAGACCCTAGGTCAGAAACACAATTCTGACAAGTTCTTTGCAACTGTGTAACAAGGATGGCCTCTACTCTAGCTTCCAGTATCTTGTTTCTCAATTTCATTTGAGACCTCCTCAGACTGTCCTTTAGTGTCCATATTTCTACCAACACTCTCATTTTAACCATTTAAGTAACCTCTAGAAAAGTTCAGTTTCCCTGGAGTTCTTCTCTCCTTCTGGGCCCTCACCAGAAATGCCTTTAACTCTCAATTCACAGCAATTTAAGTTTTTTAAGGCTGCTTATCCAAATTCTTCCAGTCTGTACCCAATACCCAGTTCCAAAGGTGCTTCGACATTTTTGGGTATTTGTTATAGCGATAAATCCACTTCTGGTACTAATTTTCTGCCTTAGTCCATTTTGTGTTGCTAAAACAGAATGCCATAGACTGGGTAATTTATAGAAAAAATTATTTTTCACAATTCTGGAGGCTCGGCAGTCTAATGTCACACTACCAGCATCTGTTGAGGCCTTCTTGTTGCTTTATCCTATGGTGGAAGTTGAGAGTGTGAGAGAGGGCAAGAAAGAGAGAGACAAAAGGGTCTGAACTTAGCTTTTTATCAGGAATCCACTCCCACAATAGCTAAATCACACTTGCAATAATGGTCTTAATCCATTCACGAGGGCAGAACTCTCATGGCCTAATCACCTCTTAAACACGCATTGGGCATACATTTCTAACACACGAGCTTGGAGGGACACATTTAAACCATATAAATGTGTTGAGTCAAAAACACGCTCTTTTGTTTCTAAAAGGATCCGTTTAGCCACGACTTAGCAACTAGCAGAAATACTGTGTAAGGGAATTCATTTCATTATGTGAACTCATGACCTCAATTTTCACAGGTAAATAGTAGAACAGTTTGACTAACCTTCTAAAGCCAATCCACTTATATTTGATGTGGCAATGCTTATTAGGAAATATTTCATGGGCAAAACAGGATAGCAGAACTATTTGTGTTTTCCCCTCCAGTGAAATGTGAAATGAATGACATTAAATAGCCCAAGACTGATTTTAGATAGAGGAAAAAATGTATGCGTTTAATAACAGTATTATGAAAAATTAGTCACATAATTGTTAGAGGACAGGATATATTATTATATGTACCTGAAAGATCATCAAGAACTACAGAAATAAATGCCATTTCTGTTTAAACACCCTTCCATTTGTAGCAGTACAAGCAAATATTAAACCTGTACAAAATTATTATATGCAACTATAGTTAAATTTTTTTTCAGGAATTATTACTTCAAAACACTTTCTAAGGTGGAATAATTTTAACTCAAAAACAGAATAATTTTGTACTTTGCCTTTTGTTTATTGTATATCATAGCATACTTGGCAAAATCTCTGCTAATTCTGTCATATATACATTGACATTATGTGCAGCAAATGGTTTGGATTAAAGAGAAAATTCTTCTTTCACGCTGTGCTTAAAATAACTCAATTGGCTTGAAAACCATGTGGATCAAAACCAGCATGACTGAATGATTCAACCTGATACATCATAGTACTAAAAGCAGATTGAAACAAAAATATGTAGCTTATAAAATGCAAACATTATTTTAAAGTATGCAAAAATGCCAGTTCTTGTAAACATCAGTTGGATACCAGAGATATTTAAAAAACTACCTTTAATATTGGTGTCTAGTCTGTGCTTTTGATGCCTGCGCTTTTATAGTGGTTAATAGATACTTTTAGAAAATGGGTGATTCAATTCAGTTTCCCATTAAAAGAAATAAAAAATACATCTTCATACAAATACATACCAAAATATTTTCAAATTTAATAACATTCTATTAGAGTTCTGTAGTTCAAGCTGCTTTTATAATGATTTATGTACAGATTTTTTCAATAAAAGCTTGTCAATGAAAAATCTTTTCACTTACTAAATCAAGAGATACTCTATACCTTGCTAAATATGGAAATGCAAATTGACATGTAGCCTAATCAAAAATTTAAAGAGGAAAGTATAGTACTTTATTTTCAGATTTTGTAACATTTCCAATAACATTATTTGACAAACCATGCTACTCTTATAATATCTTTGTTTTTTATAGCACATTTGTTAAGACTGGCATACTCAAATGTCTCCAGTTGGATCTGTAAACAAAAGGAGTTTCATGATAAGACAGTTTCTTTGAGAACATCGGTGTTTCTTGGTCTAAGCTAAATGCTAAGTCAAAACAACATAAAGGGAATATTCACTCTTTTTATTATTATTACTATGACTGTTGTTACTTTTACCTAGAACAGTTGTGAAATTGAGAGACAGAACACAAAAGCTGTTAGAAAGAAATGGCTACGATTATTTCATGTAAAACGAGGAATGGAAGAAATCGTTAGCTAGAAATATCAGGTATACAGTAGGGGCTGAGAAGTGCAGCCCCACCATGCAGTGAGCAGATGTTTGAAGCAGCACAGAATGGTGAATACTCACCATCGTTTTAAGGCAGAAGTAAGAGCTGAGAAATAAATGAAAAAGGAGACAATCAAATGTGTAATCAGATTGCCCCAAAGACAGAAATAAGTTATAGCTAAATATAAACCCAATTGCTCCTCATTAAAATAAATTATCGGGGAAAATGTTATTCCTAGTAATAGATTGCCTTGACAATTGAAGTTTACTTTTTCAGAAACTTTTTTGCCATTAGGACTTAAAACAAATTTAAAACAACCCTTGTTTCTAAAACATTGCATACATCTAACAGAATTGACCATTTCTTACCTTATCAGCTTGGAGTGCTCTAATTTGTTGTTGTTGTTTTCAATTCCAAAGTGCCTTCTCCCCAAATGCCGTATGCCTAAGGATCCTTTGCTGTTGTCATTGTTTTGAGGGTGAACACACAGACTTCAGATACTTCTTGGTAACCAGATGTTGGGGGTGGACAATGGCAGCTCCACCCAAATAGTAACTTAGGTCAATTTCCACCCACATGAAGTGGGGATATTTAGCAGACAAGGACTCTCAGCAACAGAAACATTCATAGTTTACTGTCTCAGTTTTATCCTTCTCACCAGATATATCAATATCTGAATATTAGAACAAATAACTCCATCTAATATAAAAGAAAAAGACAAAATCTAACCTGACTTTTTCTTTTCTTTTTTTTTTTTTTGACACTGACTCTCACTCTATCACCCAGGCTGGAGTGCAGTGGCCTGATCTCGGCTCACTGCGAGCTCTGCCTCCCGGGTTCAGCCATTGTCCTGTCTCAGCCTCCCGAGTAGCTGGGACTACAGGCGCCCGCCACCATGCC
>NW_012109763.1:253234-255503 GCF_000951045.1 Mandrillus leucophaeus
TGAGTCACCATAAATATTCCTAAGAATAAAAGTTATATAGGCTGATGTTCATTTAGTACATACTTTTCATGGATTGAAAATACAGGAAAAAAAAATGAAAGGGCGCAATGGATAAGGGGGAAAAAGATAAAGTAGAAGGAAGGCAGGAAAGAAATATCAATAATATGGCCAGGCGTGGTGACTCAAGCCTGTGATTCCAGCACTTTGGGAGGCCAAGGCAGGTGGATCACCTGAGGTCAGGAGTTTGAGACCAGCCTGGCCAACACGGAGAAACCCTGTCTCTACTAAAATTCCAAAATTAGCCGGGTGTGGTGGTGTGTGCCTGTAATCCCAGCTACTCAGGAGACTGAGGCAGGAGAATCACTTGAACCTGGGAGGCAGAGGTTGCAGTGAGGCAAGATCGCACCATTGCACTCCAGCCTGGACAACAAGAGCGAAACTCCATCAAAACAAAGAAAGAACGAGAGAGAGGGAGGGAAGGAGGGAAGGAGGGAAGGAGGGAGGCAGGAGGGGCCCTAATTTTTGCAGCTTGGTATAATTAAAATTGTAAAATAGTTTAGAGAATGGATCTTTTAGATTTGAAATTGGCTTTTTAACACTTTTTCAACTTTTTTAAAATTTAAACTCCATTTTTCTTCTTAAAACCTGAGAGAAATTCAACCATAAATGTCATACACCTTTTGGATAAAAATAAAAATATACTAGAGTATTGATTGAGAATAGTAAAATTATGTGACAAGAATCAAAGTGTCATAGGCAGAAGTTACTCATCAGCTTCACCAGGGAAAGGATATTGTGTCAACCTGTTTCTTAATCTGATTAATAGCTTTTCTATAGATTGTAATTTATTATCCTCACACCTAATCATTATGCTCCAGTTGAAGTCAGCTGGGAAACACTAAGAGAATTTTAATATTTGTTTTCTAATTAGGATGATCATTTTCAATTAGCCTCTGCTTAAAACTCTTAAATAAAATATAGTTGCTGAAACCCTCAGACCTATCATTAAACAGAAACCTGTGGGCCTTTTATTGCGTCCCCTATATTTAGCTTTTCAAATTACTCATAATGCTTTCTTCTCTTCTGCTGGACATTTTGTAAATTCTATTCACATACCCAAAGCTGTCGGCTGGGAATAAAAAACGGACTTTATCACTTGTTAGGGAGATCCCTTTCCAGTTAAACTTCCTTGTAGCCAATCAATTTGTCAGATCAGAAGACTATCTTTTGTGAGACTTCCTCTGAACTAAAGCTGACAGGGTTAGGCCAGGGTCAGCTGTCTGATAAATCAAAGTGAAAGACAACTTAAAGCACTACAGTAGAAAGGGTTAGGGATTAGCACAGACGGCATTATCTGGGAGTTGACATTGATAAAAATCATATTTGTAAGAGTTAGCCTGCAGGACTTTTTTCCCCAACTCTTCTATTCCCTGCCCTCTCAAATGACATTCAGATTAATTAGAAAAGTTAGAAAAGAACAGGACTCATAAGTCATTTATCTACCAAGTGGTAAGATTTTTAAAAATTAAATCTTGATGGTCTTCAATAAAGCAGCTTAATAAAGAATAAGGGTTATCAATCTTTGCTGTAAGCTATCAAAACTAAGTGACCTTAAATTATATTGAAGTGATATACAGTAACACAGTGACAGATACTTTACTGAAGGTATATGTTCCAATTCTGAGAACATTCAGATATTTATTTACTAAAAGTTTATGAATTTTATGAAGAAAAAATAACTTTTTCAAAATATATTTATCAGAAATAATCTTTTGCCCCAAGGTAGAGTTCATAATTACATTCTTAACTTACAATTTAATTTCAGTAGAAAATCTTGCTATATTTGAGTTTAGGAATTCCAAACGATGAAGCCAATAAATTAAAACAACATACGTTTCTAAGTTTTAAAGTCTATCATAAAAATCTTCCTAATTTATAGGAATTTATATGCATAAGATAATACACAATGTATCTAATTGTTGTGCCAAGTTGTCTTAAAATAAAAGCGTGATGCATGGGTAATACCAAGTCTTTTTTTCCAGTACAATATCACAGTCATTCTGTGTGGCTCAAATGGAGAGGTAAAGGTATGCAGATCATCAGTCATCTAAAATGTCACCACACACTTTACAAAAAAGAAGAATATATTACTAGCTGGGGATCTGAAAAATGTTGAAGTGAAGTGTTTTCCAAGAATACACCAAAAGAAATTCTGTCTCTACCTCTTCTGCCTTCATAAGAAGTCACCAAACCAAACAGGTTTTTTTTT
>NW_012109763.1:258218-259865 GCF_000951045.1 Mandrillus leucophaeus
GGCTAATTTTTTTGTATGTTTAGTAGAGACAGGGTTTTATTGTATTAGCCAGGATGGTCTCGATCTCCTGACCTGGTGATCCACCCGCCTCGGTCTCCCAAAGCGCTGGGATTACAGGCATGAGCCACCATGCCCGGCCTACCCTGACTTTTAATATACAAAGTATGTTGAGGGGTCATATTCTATTAGACATCTTTACTTTTCTTTGTTTTTAAATATATAATTAGTATATTTCAGAATGTTAAATATAATTTAACTTTTCCTTAATCCTAGGTCATATTATTGATAGGTTTTATTTCCTTTTTCTTGCTTTATTTTGTCAAATTCCTTTTATTTCCTTCTTATTAAACCAATATCTAGCATCACCCTTAAGAAGAAAACATTATGAGTAACATATTAGGTAATTAAAACATTAAAAATATGAAGGGTGTATATTACTACACTTAGCAGTTTCCTGGAAGTAGTGATTTACTTAATAAATCTGGAAATAGTTATAAATATTTGGTAGTTTTTAAAAAGTGGTGAACATTAAAAAAAATAGAAGAAATCACATTAAAATAAATTAAAGCATAAAAATATTTTACAAACAGAATTTAGTTAATATTAATATGTTGTTTATATATTTAATTTACAACAAATTAAAAGAGTTTCAGTCAATTTTTTTCTTATCCTAGAATCTAATATCTGACTTGAATAAGATATGCAATTACATGTACTGGTTATTGCCAATCTTTAAAAAGTTATTGAAAAATTACTCTATGCATGACAATGCTACGTACTATAAATAGAGGGTTTATTTATTAATTGTTTATTTATAATGTTTATTAAGCTGTTCACAAATTTAATTAACATCGTCATTGAAAGGATAATTGTGTCCTTACAAGTAATAGACCTGTATTCATTCTTGGAAAATGCTTCCGATATTATTTCAGATACCTAATTTTAAAATTGGAGTCTGTCAATTTAAAGTATTTATTTCCCTTATCCAACAACATCTTATGAGAAAACTACATATAATGCAAACCTACTCTGGATAACCTTGGCAGATGTAGAATAAAACAGAATGTTTCCATGTGGCCAACATGATTGCCAGGAAGGTGAGAGGGTCAAGTTAGAATAAAAGCAGAAGTCAATGAAGGGTAGGTACTGAGGAAATCTACAAAGTCATGTCATTCCTAGCATGGCTATTCAGAGGGCCACAGGATTTTACTGGAGTAGGATTACCAGTGCTTAGGTGTAATCCTTGCTGCTGCACAGCTGGACTCTCAATTTCGATATTATCATCATGGATAATTTTTAACTGTTTCATGTCAGGATGACTTCCTTTCCTCTGGGCTTCACATCTTCATTCCTGGCATCAATGAGGGCTGAAGATATATTTTCCATTGCCTCCCAATTTTGAATCAATGATGTAAGCTCTTTCCATCAAAACATGAAATCAATTTCTCTATCCTTGATTTTGGTCTGTTTTGGGAATACATCATGAGAAGGAGATGAGTCACCATAAATATTCCTAAGAATAAAAGTTATATAGGCTGATGTTCATTTAGTACATACTTTTCATGGATTGAAAATACAGGAAAAAAAAATGAAAGGGCGCAATGGATAAGGGGGAAAAAGATAAAGTAGAAGGAAGGCAGGAAAGAA
>NW_012109763.1:265360-272089 GCF_000951045.1 Mandrillus leucophaeus
TACAAAAATTTACCTCTGTAAATAAAAATAAATAAAAATATTTATTCCCATAGGCTCTTGGACTTTTAATTTAGTGACCCTTGATTTTTATGCAAAATTGCAATAAAATATTTCAGTATAATATAAACTTATACTTACAATATAAGAAGAAAAGGCAATTTACTGAAATAGGACAAAAAGAGAAAAAATAAATTAAAAAGTTGAGAATGTATAAGATATTTTACAGTATTCTGTGAATCACAAGAAGTTTTATCTATATAAATTATCTCCAGAATTAAATATAAGAATTTTATAAATGCTATAGATTTATGAGACTATAAGTGCTACAGGGTTTTTGAGATTCAATTTGTTACAAATGATTTTTTGATGAAATATTAGAAGAAATATTATTTCAGATAAATTTAAGAAAATGTGGAAAGTAAACATTCATTGCATAAACTTTCTTATAATAGTTTTACGAAGTTCCATTTTGAACAAAATTCCATATCTAAAGTAATATATTAAATAAAACATATTAAATACTTAGAGTTAAAATAAAATTTAACCATGAATATTCATTCTTAAATAATTTATATTCTAAGATATTTGCTGTGTTCATGTATTTCATATGTCAGAGGAATCCAGAGGCAAAGTAGTTTCTTGCTTTCCCACGGATTGAAATAATAAATCTGATAACATAGAGGAGTTTCTTTAAGGTAATTATGATAAATCAAAATTGAAATTTAAAGTAGGAAAGACTGATATCAACATTTGGATACTTTTTGTAAATAATCCTTGTTACTCGATCTTTAGTTCCTCTTTCTCCTCCTCCTTTTTCTTCTTTACTTGGTGCAACTTTTTAATTTATGAATTAGAGAAAAAATTTACACTTTTTATGACAATGTAAACAATTTAATCTCCATAATTGATAAATTAACTGAAAATAAAACCAAAAGATATTTTTAGATGCTACGGTAAATACAGACATCTACGGTTTAAAAGGTGTTCTGCATTGTAACCAAAACATTTATTTTTGTTTTCAGAACTTTACAGTTTGTTTGGCTCAAAAATGCACAATTTTGGGGTAAAAAGGAAAAGTAAGTTGAAAACAAATGACAGTGTCGCTAATCAAAGTAAAATATATTTAAAATCTGGAAGTACACACAATTTTTTATAAAAACGTAATTCCTCGAAGGGATTGATATTTATTCAGGCTTATTCACCAGCAGGTACCTGTAAGAAAAAGTCTATTAGGATAGTGATGAAAAACAGGTATTCACTTATGTACTTCCATAATATCCAGGAACTTGGAGTTGTTCCACCACAATGAAGAAAAGACGTTTCAGAAGGTTTCTTGGATGAGAAGGAAGAGAGCAAGCAATGCCATCCAAGTGAGCTTGCTTCATCCACGACTGGGAGAGGGGAGAGGGAAAAGCCTATTTGTAGTTTGAGAATAGATTAGAATAAAGACTTTTCTTGAATGTCACCAAACGCTAACTGATATGGTTTTCCAGATTCCAAAACTATAAAATGTAGAGACCAATCCATGGCAAAATATGGCTCTTGAACTCAGGGGAAAAGAGAAACATGACATATCTGACCATAATTACTGAAAGGAAAGATACTCTAACATCAGATGAGATAAATAAAAGAGGACAGCAAGACTGCTGTTCTTCAATGAAATATTTCCAAATGTTTCTTAAGACCCAATGAATCTTTCAGAGATAGCATTTCTGGACACATGAAGCTCATTAAAAGCAGAAGACAGAAACATGATAGCTGTAACTTTTATCGCTGGATTAGTCTATGGGTTGAGCCAAAAGCATCACCATGAAAACTGTCATTAAAAATATACTATCATGGCTTACATCAAAGACTATTTTTTTTCCCAAACAAATCAAGTATCCCCATATGAATGGGGGGAGAGTTCTTGCAAAATAACTCTGTCACTCCTTGGCATTTTTCTTCGATCATGAGTAAAATTGCACCTTAGAGTCAATTGCATTAATGCTATGAAATTGAATGTTTTAGGGTCTATAACAACAACAACAAAAAAGGTACTGTCTCATTACTGAGGCTTCCCCAAATGTAGAAAAGTTGCGGAGCTCTTTTTCCAGATATTTTAAATCCCCTCCCACACTTAGAATAAAGGGAAGCACTTATCCAACATCCAGATCTCTTCTTGGCACATACATCGGAATAAAACGTCAGGGTTGAATTGGGCTTTGATGAAAAATGGCATGGTTCTTCAAAGGGCGTAAAACAAAAAAGACATTTGACATCATTCATCAAAGAAGCCCAAAATGGCACAGATCAAAAGCAACTGTGGTTCCAAACATCTCTAGACAGTTCTTCAGAAACGGGAGAAGTCTCCTGGATTTCCTTGATTAGTTCTTCATTTAGCATTCCAATTAAAATTAAAAGTGTCAAGTCACAATTATGTTCATTTCCGTGTGTGTTCCCATTCAAGATGTAAATGATGCAAAGAAACTCAATTTGGAATCAAAGTTTTTGCAGACGCTTCAGACCACATTGAGTTAGGTGAAGGTCCTTTTTCTCAAAGAAGATCATGGAGATTTTTTCGACAGCAGTAGTGACAGAGACACTACTCTAAAGAATCTTCACCCTGTTCTTCAAGAGAAAAGGAAAATTTTTTGAGATTTCAGTGTCAGCTTTTTCATTATTCATAAATTATTCACTAAACACTTACTTTTGAATGTTTCTTTCAGACAGAAATCTCTTATATGATCTGGATGCTTTTTCATCACCAGCAAGATTTTGTTCTGATTTAATTGGAACCTTACTCTTTTAAAATAAATTATCACAATTAACTAGATGTCATTACTTACGACATAATGATATTCCACACACTGTGCATGTCAACAATGTTTTTAATCAAATATACATATTTCATTATTAATAAAATTTTTTCATTCTGTTCTTATAACTGAGATTAGAAAATTATACTTTTGAATGTATAGAACTATAGATCACTACATCCTCTGGTACTTCAAACTATCCAGTTAAGTAAGGCACAGTGGCACACACCTGTAGTTCCAGCTACTCCAGAGGCTGAGGTGGGAGGATTACTTGAACCCAGGAGTTTGAGACCAATCTGGGAAATAGAGCAAGACCTAATCTCTAAAGTAATAATGAAAAAGGAATAAGAAAAATGCCCAGATCACAGACCTTTGGTCTTCACACAATATATAAACAGATAGACTAGCATATCACTTCATAGATTTTGGCTAAAGAAAATACCAGTTGCTATGCCATTTGGTAAGGCTTACTGGCTTTTATCAGCATTTTACAGTATACCTTCTGAATTTCCTGGCTCCTTTCTTCATATGCATTCAGTGACCAGCCTCTGCCAACCATGAGGAATATTGAGCACACTAGTGTTTTGAACGTTTCCGTTCTCTAGCAGACTTGCTTCTTCCTCAGATGTGAAATGGTCTATATTCTTTTCAGTTACTGCTACATTAAATTTCTGGCACCTTTTGAGTTTTTTTGTTTTATGTCCATAAAGGTAATTGTCATTGCAAATAATTTTTTAATTGCATCCATGATGGTAACCTCTTGTCTACTTTATTTAGCCTCGTAGCAATATAGTGTATTTTGTCCATAACAAGTATTATTGTGATTTGAAGAGAACAACAAAAAGACCCACATTTTTCTCACATTATTGATCATGCTGGTCTTTCACCCTAGTCTCAGCTTTGAAGACTGGTATGCATCGTGGCAGAATCATGCTAAGAATGAGACATAGACTCACTCACTCTGCATTGCACTCATCATCAAAGAAGCTCTTCATGACTATCACCACCTGCACAGGTCCAGGTCCATATGAGTGTGTTTGTGTGTGTGTGTGTGTGTATCTTGGTTCATAAAGATACTTCTAGTATTTACTTATATTTAATTTATATAAATATTATATATTCATATTTTTATTTTTATGTATTCTATTTATAGAGAATAACCACAATTATAAAACAGTAAAACCACGGCTGGGGGCGGTGGCTCACGCCTGTAATCCCAGCACTTTGGGAGGCCGAGGTGGGTGAATCTCGAGGTCAGGAGCTTGAGACCAGCCTGGCCAACATAGTGAAAGCCTGTCTTTACTAAAAATACAAAAAATTAGCTGAAAATGGTGGCGGGCGCCTGTAATTCCAGCTATTTGGGAGAGTGAGCCGAGATCGCACCACTGCATTCCAGCCCGGTTGACAGTGCGAGACTCCGTCTCAAAAAACAAACAAGCCAAAAAAAAAAAGTAAAACCACATTGTCAGAGCATACAGCACTTATATATTCTGCCTCTTTCTCTCCCTCTCTCTCTCTCTCTCCCTCTGTATATATATATAGATAGATAGATATAGATATAGATATAGATATATCAACTTTGCTTCAGTCTGCAAGTGACTGTATCTTTAGGAGTCATCAGTGTTTCTTAGGTCTCTCGTCACTTTGGTTTTGTGAAGCACATCCTTTAGTAGATTTCTAAAGACCTAAGGAAAGCAATATTCTCTGTTTGTTCTGCACTGATAATAACAGACTGTCTATGCACTTTTTCATTTTGGAAATAGACACTGTGAAATACTGGAGAGAGGGGGAGGAGGTGTTTGGTTAAAAACAAACAAACAAACTAACAAACAAACAAACAAAAACTACCTATCAGGTATTTTGCTTACTGCCTGGGTAACAAGATGCGGATTGACAAACAATGTTCTCAGCTGGAATCCAGCTTACCGTCTGCTTAGGCAGACTGCCTAAAATATTCACTATCTGACCCTGCATGAAGAAAGTTTGGCAATTTAGGCCGGGCGCGGTGGCTCAAGCCTGTAATCCCAGCACTTTGGGAGGCCGAGACGGGCGGATGACGAGGTCAGGAGATCGAGACCATCCTGGCGAACACGGTGAAACCCCGTCTCTACTAAAAAATACAAAAAACTAGCCGGGCGAGGTGGCGGGCGCCTGTAGTCCCAGCTACTCGGGAGGCTGAGGCAGGAGAATGGCGTAAACCCGGGAGGCGGAGCTTGCAGTGAACTGAGATCCGGCCACTGCACTCTAGCCCGGGCGACAGAGCCAGACTCCCTCTCAAAAAAAAAAAAAAAAAATAGAAAGTTTGGCAATTCCTGGTCTAAAGTCCCAAGAGACTCTATTTTCTTTGTGATTAAATATCAATAATTTTATCATAATATACATTATTAACCATTCTTTTCAAGAATATTTTAAGCTAATTTAATAAGTAATTTCATATCTTTTTAATCCAGGAAAGTTTGCTTAAAATATAGTTTTTAGTATTTATTCTGTTACCTAATATTTTCATCTTCAGTGTTTCTTTATATTGAAATGTTGCATATTCTTTATTAATCTTCATTGTTCATTTTACTTAAATCCCTTTATGTTTTCTCTTATATTTTGAAAATTTTAAAAATGTTCCTGTTTTTTCTTCCGTTTCTGATATGAAATTATCCGTTGCATATAAACACTCTTGTGTTAGTTGCAGTTTAATCTTCAAATCTCATTTTATTTTGTTCTTTTATTTTTATTTTCCAAATATCTGTTTTGGTTTTTTTTATTTTTATTTTTTTTTAGCTCATTTGAGTAGTAGATTATGGTTTCATAATCTGATCGCTTTTGTATACTTATCTCACTGGTAAGTTTGTTCTCATTATCTGTGGAAATATCATTCTGCTATTATTTATCCTGCAACTCTGTTACTCTGTTTCCTAACAAAACTGCTGATCGCGCCACTCACTCCAGCCTAGGAGACAGAGCCAGACTCCGTCTCAAAAAAAAAAAAAAAAAAAAAATGTTGCATGAAACTTGACCTTGATTATTTTTGGTAGCTCGCTTTTATATGAAACCTGGTTCCCTAAACATTTAGAAGTTTCATTTCAAGATAATTTTCTGATTTCACAGATCTTCAACTTCTATTGTTATCTATAGCTTGAAAAATTATGGAGATTTTCTATGAGATTTCCTGGCTCTGTTCCTGTCTCTTATATTTAGCTGGATCGTCTTTTTCTTTGTTGTCCTTTCAGTACAATTTTAATTTAATTCTCAGGAATATCTCTTAAATGTGTAGCACTTTCTTATTGCTCTTTGGTTCGTCAGTTTTGAGTGTAAATTTCAACTAAACTATTCAAATTTCTTCTAAACTTATACTCACCCATTACTCTCATGCAATTAGTTTGGATGAAACCCTTCCAAGATTCAGATGCTATTCTCAAATTAGCCTTCAGTGTTTTCTAGAAATATCTGTTGCTTATGCATACATTTTTCCTGTTCTTAGGTCCATCAGACACCTTATCGCTTTCAACCTGTTTCTCCCCAAGAGAAGGTGATATCAGAAATATCATGGGCTTGTTTGTTAGTGATTTTTGCCACTCATTTGTTTTTTAGTGTTGTTGAAAACACCTTCTTGGCTAGGATTTTTGCAAATGTTGCCCATGTTATTTTTGGTTTTGATATCCAGCTATTCCTGTCTTATCTTCATAAGAAGTTTTGGATTCAAAAACCGTATTACCACCATGAAGGTCTCAGTTTTTTGTTGTTGTTGTTGTTGTTTTGAAACATGGTCTTGTTTGTCAGACTGGCTGGAGTTCAGTGGTGTGATCAGGACTTACTTCAGCTTGATCTCCTGAGCTCAATTGATTCTTCAGGCTCAAGTGTCCCTCCCATCTCAGCTTCCTGAATAACTGGGACTACAGGTGTGTGTCATGATGCCTAACTAATTTTTTCTTTCTTT
>NW_012109763.1:273732-310244 GCF_000951045.1 Mandrillus leucophaeus
CAAAGGCTTCTTAATTGCATTACAAATGTTTCTTATTTTAAATTATTTTTGACAAATAATAAAGCAGCAAGTCTTAATATTGTGCAATTGTCCCTTTTAATAAAGTTCTTCTTTGTCTCCTTTCTTTGTGCTATTCTTTAATGTAAGGGTCAGCAAACTATGACCTATGGGCCAAAGCCTGTCAACTACATACTGTTGTACAGCTCACAAGCTAAAAATAGTTTTTACATTGTATTGATAACAATACAATTTTACTGCGTATGAATATGAAATTCAAATTTCAGTGTGCATAGCATATTTTATGGAATAAAGTTTTACTGGAAGAGAGCCACAGTTAATTATTTACATATTGGCTGTGTTTTCTGTTCCATAACACTAGAGTGTAGTAGGTGTGAAAGAAACTGTGTGGTCCTCCAAACCAAAAAATATTTACTCTCTGACCCTTTACTGAAAGAGTTTCATGAGTCCTGTTTTAAATTATTCTGCCTTGTTCAGATGAAGATTGTATAGGGCTGACTAGTCTTATAAATAGCAATGACAAAAGGACTCATGACTTTTAAATTGGAGCAATAAAAAGCCAATCAAATGAAATGTTTCCAATAGATTAATTGTTTAATGTTATTGAACACAAATTGTTCTGCTGTGTTGAATCACTATGAGGTGATTGTGGTTTTGCTCATAGTTAATTGAGTAACCCAGACCATTGAGTTGGAACTGGACAAAACGAATATCAACTTCTTTTTAACTTGTAGATTTTTGTCACTTCTTAATTTGAAAAAAAAAAAAATCAGAAAAATCAGCATTTTATATATAATGCTTAACGTAGCATTATAATAAACCATGATGTCAGAAAATAAACTGTATTTCTCAATCAGAGCCATGTCTATTGTCCTGGCTCTTCTTGAGATCATACGCTAGGTACTCCCTTTGGCTCATGGCCACAAGATTTGAAAAAGTGCTGAGGAATATCAAGGAGAATTCTGAAAAGGAAAATGAAGCAGAGTAAGTTGCACTGTAATTAGAGGTTATAGGTTTGTGATAGGGTAGAATTACTCTCCTAATAGGGATTTGGTATTGGGACTTGGTAGCTCCTGCTTCATGCTCACTGTCCTGCTGGATGGTTGCCCATCTTGCCTGTGCTGTCATTCCACTCCTTAAAGCATGGAGGCAAAAGGTAGTGTATGGAATAGCTACACCTAGTATAGAATCTCCTCATATTGCCAGAGTGATAAAAGATAAAGCATATGGGACACTTTTCTTTTCTATTGTAATTCTGGGCAATTTACTTTTTGAGTTTTATGTTCCATATCTTAAAAGGTGGAAAATACTCATCATGATTGAATTGAGACGGTTATATCTAATATGCTCAGCACATAATATTGAAGCTACTTCCATTACATAACTGATGTGCTGGAAATGTAACATAATAAAAACCTATACATTATACGAAAATAATGTTTTATCACATTGCAGTAAAAAAATGTTTAATTGGTTTTGCCATAAATATGTATCTATGCAACATGTAAGTCAGCACCAACCTTAGGTCATATTTCTTGTGTTGACATCCAACTGTAATATCTCCTAGCTGTTAGAATTTGGAAAGGTCCCTTCACAGAGCTGAGCCTCCTTTTTTTTTTTTTTTAATATAAAGCTGGGAAAATATTACCAACACTTGCATTTGTTAAGAGAATTAAATAAAATACTACATGAAAAGTGTATTAAGTGCTCTATAATGTGAACTACATTCATACAAACGTAATAAATCACTTAACAACATTTGTTAAAGTATGATACAAATATTTGCTAAGTGTGTTGACTACTCTCTGTGCTAACAAAACAAATTATTCTGAAAATCTCTGCCACACTGCAAGCATACAGGTATTCATCAAGTACCTGATCATTCAATCTAGCATTAATACTATGGATGTCTGCAAGCCTCAACAGAGAACACCATGATCCTTTTCAGAATCTGAAAGGTAACTTCCAAGAAGCTTTGCCTTTGCAGTTCTGAGACTCACAGTTTAAAATGTGACAGGCCCATCATGGTAGTTCATGCCTGTACTCCTGACATTTTGGGAGGCAAAGGTGGGCTGATCGCTTGAGCCCAGGAGTTCAAGACCAGTCTGGAAAACATAGCAAAACTTCATTTCTACAAAATAATTAAAGAAAAATATAGCTGGATGTAGTGGCATGCACCTACGATTCTATCTACTTGTGAGGCTGAGATGGGAGGATCACTTGAACCCAGGAGGTCAAAGCTCCATTGAGCTGTGATCACACCATTGCACTCTAGCCTGAGTGAAACAGTGAGATGCTGACTCAAAAAACAAAAACAAAAACAAAACCCAAAACACCAAGTGTGACACTTCCTTCCTTCCCCCATTTGTATCCCCCAGTGTCTGTGGTCAAAATGAAAACAATTGTAAACAAACCTCAAAAGGAAAACCCGAATCCAAAAAAAAAAGTGAAAAAAAATTAAAAACTTTTTAAAAGAAAGAATGGTTATATTAAAAAGTGACACATACTAAAAGCTTGTCCACAGAACTGCTCTATTAATCTAGCTGTAACATCCAGTTTGTGATTTATCTCCATACTCTAGCATTCCATTAGATTTGTTTGTATATTTGGCAACGTTTTCGTAAGTAAATTTCTTGTTATAAAATCAATAAAGTTTCAACAAAAACTAAAGGCCAGATATCATACCACATATATACAGACATACAAACTAATTAAAATAAGAAACATTTTAAAAATTAGCAATTAAAATCATCTTTATCAAGAAGACACATATATATTACATATATGTTTTATATATATATTTAAAATAGTTGGAACAGAGGAAGTACAATGGTTTCAAAGTCTAAATACACCTATGATTCAAAAATAACAAATTTGAAAATACAGCTAAAACAGTAATTCAGTTAATATTGACTAGATTGTATACATTAAAAGTAACTATAATTTGTTCCATTGGTTCTCTGAATTATATCTTCCATAGAGTTTATTGCTATCCCCACAGTGAAGACCTGGTGACGGATTTAATTGAATTGGGGTAGGTAGTGATGGTAGATTCGAGGTAGAAGCAGACCTGAGTACTGCAAAGGAGTGGCCTCTAATGGACACCTCTGCATTACTTCACATCGTCTTGGCCTCATCTGACTGAGACTTTATCTGATTTCAGCCTCAGGTTTTAACAATAGCTCTACCTAGGCTTTGCCCCTTTTGGGGTTTACACTGACTTACTTTAAACGTGTGACATGCACCTTCCTTCTATCCTTAGGGATTTTGTGATCCCAAATGTGTGGATGTCTGCTGGAGCCCACTCAGTTACACCACACTTAACACAGAACTAAGATGGATTGATATCTTTCCAATCCTGCCACCCCAAGACCATCCTTAACCAATAGAAGTTAAGACAAATACACTAAAGCTTCTTCCTTGCATTACTCAGATAAACAATTGTAAAATATGTTTTATAAGTCTACTTAGACATTATCAGTAGGCTTGATCTCCCATTACCCACAGTGATAGCGAAGTTTATTTTAATCCTTGATTGGCTTTTCCTAATTCCCTTTTCCTCCTTTACCATTTCACACACTTCCCACTTATTCATGTATGCTAATAAATGAACTGTCATTTATTTCCAAATAAATTCCCTTTAGGTGAACCCTTTTCTCATACTCTGATTTTGTGGAATCCAGACATGGCACATGGTATATGAATATTTGATCCAGTGCTGTCCTAGCACTGGGGAAGAAATTTCACATGGAAACACTTCTGTCTTTATATTTATAATATGTGTTATCCAGTTTTCATAGCTTTTTGACATTATTCAAGTTGTATAAAGTACAAAAAAAAGCCACAGTAATTATTTTAGTTAACATATGATCCAGCTGTGTTTCATATATAATCCATTTATTTCTTCAAAGTAAAAGTAATTCTCCTTTTTAAGAAATGCTTTATATCCTGCTTCATTGTTACACATTGTTTTGTTTTTAACTTTTGTCTTCTTTAACTATATGGTACCTACTCTACTTCAAAACAGAGGGAAAATTAATAATTCATATTCATCTATTCTTTAGGTTTTTGGTTGTTGTTCCCCCCACACAACATTCTCCTAATCCCCTTAGTTTTTCTTCTTTTTCGAATCTTTACAATTTTCCTTGATGTGTTTTCTCATAAGCAAGACTCCACACTAATAAGATTGGCCATATCCATGGGAAATAAAATATTAGGAAAGTTGAACTGTAGTTTCCTTTGGGAAATGTCAAGCTAAACCTTACATTTACAAATATTTTTTACTTACAGATATAAAACAAATTAAAATCGATTTTCTCTTTCAGGCAATAGTTGGAAATGTTTTGCAGTTACAGTTCCAATGCAGAATACTTCTTCATACATATTTTGCCAAGACTTTTATAGATATAACAGCAGGGATATATTTAAAAAATCAGTCTTTCAAATATTCAGAAAAGTAGAATGGTACTTTTTAAAATCCAGATGTTAATATTGTATTCACATAGCCTCCTAAGAATGTGACAAATTCACTAAAGCAAACTTGAAACATATTTCAATGTAAATGTTTACTTGTTTAACAGTGCAAGTAAGCTACATTAACATGTAGTTGTCACTCATATATGGAACTCCACACACAGTCTTAGTATATCAGAATTTACTCTTGTTGGACAGACATTGAAGATGATTTCTGTGTAGAATGATATCACTCTGCTCACTCACTTGACAAATACCTATGCATCACTCTGTCTTAAATATGGGATGAAAAACATTCTTTTTTTTTTTATTATTATACTTTAAGTTCTAGGGTACATGTGCATAATGTGCAGGTTTGTTACATATGTATACTTGTGCCATGTTGCTGTGCTGCACCCATCAACTCGTCAGCACCCAACTACTCGTCATTTACATCAGGTATAACTCCCAATGCAATCCCTCCCCCCTCCCCCCTCCCCATAATAGACCCCAGTGTGTGATGTCCCCCTTCCCGAGTCCAAGTGATCTCATTGTTCAGTTCCCACCTATGAGTGAGAACATGCGGTGTTTGGTTTTCTGTTCTTGTGATAGTTTGCTAAGAATGATGGTTTCCATCTGCATCCATGTCCCTACAAAGGACACAAACTCATCCTTTTTTATGGCTGCATAGTATTCCATGGTGTATATGTGCCACATTTTCTTAATCCAGTCTGTCACTGATGGACATTTGGGTTGATTCCAAGTCTTTGCTATTGTGAATAGTGCCGCAATGAACATACGTGTGCAAGTGTCTTTATAGCAGCATGATTTATAATCCTTTGGGTATATACCCAGTAATGGGATGGCTGGGTCATATGTTACATCTAGTTCTAGATCCTTGAGGAATCGCCATACTGTTTTCCATAATGGTTGAACTAGTTTACAGTCCCACCAACAGTGTAAAAGTGTTCCTATTTCTCCACATCCTCTCCAGCACCTGTTGTTTCCTGACTTTTTAACGATTGTCATTCTAACTGGTGTGAGATGGTATCTCATTGTGGTTTTGATTTGCATTTCTCTGATGGCCAGTGATGATGAGTATTTTTTCATGTGTCTGTTGGCTGTATGAATGTCTTCAGAACAGAGTCCTCAGAAATAATACCACACATCTACAGCCATCTGATCTTTGACAAACCTGAGAGAAACAAGAAATGGGGAAAGGATTCCCTATTTAATAAATGGTGCTGGGAAAATTGGCTAGCCATAAGTAGAAAGCTGAAACTGGATCCTTTCCTTACTCCTTATACGAAAATTAATTCAAGATGGATTAGAGACTTAAATGTTAGACCTAATACCATAAAAACCCTAGAGGAAAACCTAGGTAGTACCATTCAGGACATAGGCATGGGCAAAGACTTCATGTCTAAAACACCAAAAGCAACAGCAGCAAAAACCAAAATTGACAAATGGGATCTAATTAAACTAAAAAGCTTCTGCACAGCAAAAGAAACTACCATCAGAGTGAACAGGCAACCTACAGAATGGGAGAAAATTTTTGCAATCTACTCATCTGACAAAGGGCTAATATCCAGAACCTACAAAGAACTCAAACAAATTTACATGAAAAACGTTCTTTAACATTCTAAGAAGTCTTGGCATATTGTTCTGCTTTTTTTTCATATATTTCCATTGAAATTTGTAAATAGTTCCATTATAGCAATTCTCATAAATTGTGTATCGTAAAATATCAAAGTGTCTTCTCCTTGCCCTATATGCTGTCCAGCCCTGGTTCACATGATCAGCATCTCTTGCTTGAAATATCTCAAGTTCTTTTCTTTTTCCATATGGCCAGATCAATTTATATAACACAAATATATTTATAACAGTACCTGCACCATATGCTAGCTTAAAGTTCTTAATTTGGAGGTAAGAAGACCTCTGAAACAATCAGAACTAGATTAAATTATTTTCTCTGCATTTAGTAGCTTCAAAGCTTTTTTTCCCCTGAACATTCTTTTTTGAACAAATCTCCAAATGGAGATACTTACCTTGCATGATCTTTGTAAAGATTAAATGTTGAGCTTTCTCTTTCATATGCTTGGTGGATGCATATATACCTCCTTTGGAAAAGTGCCTATTCAAGTTCTTTTCCAGTTTTTAATGGAGCTATTTGTTTTTTTTCTTTTAAATTTGTTTTTCAGTTTCTTATAGCTGCTGGATATTAGACCTTTGTCAGATAAATAGTTACCAAAAATTTTCTACCATTCTGTAGGTTGTCTGTTTATTGATAGTTTCCATTGCTGTGCAGAAGTTTTTTAGTTTAATTAGATATCATTTGTCAATCTTTTTCTTTCGTGGCAATTGCTTTTGGCATCTTTGTCACGGAATCTTTGCCCATTCCTATGTCCAGAATGGTATCACCTAGGTTGTCGTCCAGGGTTTTCATAGTTTTAGGTTTTACACTTAAGTCTTTAAATTCATCTTGAGTTGACCTTTGTAAACTGTTCTATCATAAAGGCACATGCACACACATGTATGCTCGTTACAGCACTATTCACAATAGCAAAGATGTGGAATCAAGAAATGCCCATTAATGGTAGAATGGATTAAAAATGTGGTACATATATACCACAGAATACTATGTAGGAACAAAAAACAAATGAGATCAAGTCCTTTTCAGGGACATGGATGGAGCTGGAGGCCATTATCCTTAGCAAACTGATGTAGGAACAGAAAGCCCAATACTGCATGTTCTCACTTATAAGTGGGAGCAAAATGATGAGAACACATGGAAACGAAGGGGAACAACAGATATTGGGGCCTGACTGAAGGTGGAAAGTAGGAAGAAGGAGAGAATCAGGAAAAATAACTAATGGATACTAGGCTTAAGATCTGAGTGATGAAATAATCTGTAAAACAAACCCTTGTGCCACAAGTTTACCGATACAACAAAACTGTACATGTGCCCATGAGCTTAGAATAACAGTTAAAAAAAAAAAGAAACTAAATGAAATGAAATTATTAAGTGAGTAGCATACTATTTAACACATTTTAGGCAATAAAACATGATAGGTGTTATTGTGATTTGCTATCATCTTCTGTTTATGAAGTCCAAACTCCTTATCATGCATAGCAGGCCCAGGCAGTTTTGTCATTGTCTGCTTGCTCAGGTTCATTGTCCACCACTAATCTTTTACTTCCGAAAGGCTGGCAGTTGTGAGTTATACATAGCTTCCTAACAAGTCATGCCGTCAGACGTTTCCTTTTTTTTTTTTTTTTTTGTCTAAATATGCTCACATGCATTGAAGGGCGTGGACTTACTGAGCTCAATTTAAATATGAATTCTTTACTCCAGCCTTCCTTTGAACATTTCCAGTATTCCCCCATTGTGTTATATATCACTTTTTTTCTTTTTGCTATCACTACATCCTCTGAAACCTTTTACACATACATTTATAACAGTTTATTGAAACTATTTTGCATAAATATTTCTTCTCTTAATATGAGAACTCCTTTATGGTTTAGGCAGTTCTTTAAGCTTCTTTTAATCCATAAGGCCTAGCACAATGCTTAGGATATTAGGAATACCTATTAAACTGGATCTTGGTAAGTCGATTTGCATGCATGAGATAGAGAATATATTTCCCATCAGGCAGCTCTCAGGTTTCTCTAATGTGTTAATTCTCAAAATTGGTAAGACCAACTATAAATGTCAGAGATGGCATCAAAGTCAACGTTACAGAAAAGGGTTTCCTCATTTGATGGAGATAAGAGCTAAAACAAGTCAACTATAAAAACAGTAGCTCGTGTTTATTTGATAGGGGGCAGGCTGGGTGACGAAGATGAAGAGTCATGGGGTTGTATGCCATAATGATAGTTAGGAACACAAAAGACAACTTTGGGTCTATTCTTAATGAGCCTGTGGATCATAGGAAGAAAATATTTGTGGCATGAGGGATAGCTGAGGTTGGAGATACCTACTGATACAATATGCTTATTTGGTAAGGAAACATGTATTATGTCTATTGATTGGCTCTTTGGAACTGCAACTTAGAAAAACAGACCACTTGAAAAAATGTTCAGCACCTTTATTACTGATGGTAGAGAACAAAAAAGATTTTTGTAGACCTTACTGTCAGGAAAAGAAAAACAAAGGAACTGTTATGGTAACATTTAAGTATCAAAATGGAAAAAAATCTAGAACTTTATATCACTTATGTCAGAAAGTTGAAATTTCCCATGAAACTCTCATGGCTTCATACTTTCATGACCCTCTTCAATATTTTAAGGTAGTTTTACGAAAGTTGACTTTTCAATTATATATATGACCTCTAGGCCCCACAAATATGGAATCTACCCCTGTACATATATAGAATGTACTGAGAAGCTAGAGATTAGTGTTATTTAAGGAGTCAAAGAAGGTCATCTAAACAAGTTTTTATCTGAGATACATTTTTACACATGGAACTATGGGGAAGGCACATTGTAGGTATATGGATTTCATCCATATAATTAATATATGCAGAGCTCTTACTGTGTAATAGGTGCAAAGCTTGACCTTGAAGACATAAACATGAGTAAGACAAAACCCATCCCACAAAATCTTACAGTGGGAAGAAAGAAAGACGTAGTTCTGTGTTACAGTTCTGATGAAGATATACATGCATGCGTGTTATGAGAGCTAGGCATCTAAAAATCACACTTTGTCTCAAGCAAAAGCGTCTAAGTGGCTGCAACTTTGTCCAAGCCCTGAAGGACAAACAGAATTAACCAGACAAAATGGTGGAAGGATGACTTCTTAGTAGGGTAAACAGAATAAAAAACTCTAGGAAAAAATATTCTACATAGAAGTGTTTAATATGTGTCCTACCAAATTAGTTGATTATAGGAATTATTTACCATTTATTTAACATCAATCATAAGGCGTTAATTTTGCTACATGTTTAAAGCAAAATGATCAGGAATATAAAGTCATTTTCTAAGAGTTTGGATACTTTATGGAGAGAGAATTATATCAAGTTAAGTTACATAATAAGTAATAAAAAGCATATTCAAAACTCTTGAGTGATACTAAAGAAAAAATAGCATACTGCTCTAAAGGAAACAATACAGTTTTCACAGAGTAATAACATTTAACAGAAATTTAAACAAAAAGAGTTGTATGTCTCTCTATGAAATAAAAAAACACTAGAAGTAGAAAGTGTAATAACGTGAAGTTCTGAAACAAGGTAAAATGCTTCAGGAAACGAACGAAGATGAAAGCAATGTGAGGTGTATACTGGAGAAGTATGAAGACTGAGCTGGATGTTTATATAAGATCCAGACTATTGGCTATAAGGAAGTATTAATGGATTCTGCATACAGAATCACATTGCCAAATATACTTTTTAGAAAAATAACTATGGGAAGCAGGTATGAATTGAAATTAATCATTTTACAAAATTTTTCAACAATTATTAGACTAGAAAAACTTTAGAGAAAAAGTAATGTTTGGCACTTAGTTACTTATGAGGATTTTTACTGTGTTTTAGGAAGATGATTAAAAGTGACAGGGAGCCAGGGCGCAGTGGCTCATGCTTGTAATCCCAGAACTTTGGGAGGCTGAGGCAGGTGAATCACTTGAAGTCAGGAGTTGGAGACCAGCTTGGCCAACATGGCAAAACCCTGTCTCCATTAAAAATACAAAAAAATTAGCTAGGCATGGTGGCAGGTACCCATAAACCCAGCTACTCAGGAGGCTGAAGCAGGAGAATAGCTTGAACCCGAGAGGTGGAGGCTGCAGTGAGCCAAGATCAAGCCCTTGCACTCCAGCGTGGGCTACAAGAGTGAAACTCCATCTCAAAAAAGAAAAAAAAAAGTGACAGGGCGAATGATATTTTGAGACAGAGAGAAACAAAAAGAAAGGAAATAAAGTAGATAATAGTAATTGTTCAAACAACACTATTATTTGGTTAAGGGTGTGGTGAAAATATTAATATGTAAAATAGTCAAGCTTTTGTAAATTATTACATGTTTATGTTAAGGTTAGACTGGAGTTGAAGAATACTTCATAATTTTAACTTGTATAATTATAGTTCACTATACTGTTACTCAGTTTAGAAGGCAAATTTGTGGAGTGTCACATAAGTAAGACATTGTGTTGAAGAAAAAGTTCAATGACTTCTCTGCTCTCAAAACAAAAGTAACTCCTCTTGCCAGTCAAAAATAAGATATATATATATATATATATTTACTCTCAGAGTCAATTGCTTCCAAATTTTGGCTGTAATTTACTTTCTATTAATCATTCCTCCCACATGAACATGACCCTATCCATACAGGCGACCTGAACTATATTTGCCAATCTCTCTTTGCTTTTCATTCTGTCTGTGTTATTTTACTAGCAGATTTGCTCTCATTCTGCTATCCCTGAATCCAGAAATTACACTTCAAAAACCATCTCAATTGTCTCATCCTCTTGGGTTTCCTTTTTTGTTATTCTAATTCTATTTCCAGGAACAAATACCAAATATGATCTTCTCTCTCCTTTAGGTCCTATCTTGACTATAAACAATTATTGGTGACTTTTCTTACCTGTGTATGCAAATTTTTACTGCCCTCCCACCATCTCCATAAATTTAACTGTGAACTTTGTAAAGCCAAATATAATTTTATGCACCACTTTATTGTATTAATTTCTTAATGCCTTCCAAACAGTATTACTTAGTATTAATACAAGAATAAGAATTGCTACTTTATTAAAGTTGTTTAATAATAACATACTGGATCCTTAAGGTCAAATTTTCAAAGAAACGTCTAAAAACTTTTTTTGTCACGTATCAGCTATTTTTTTATCTTTCAACAGCTTTAGAGGTTCAAGTAGTTTTTGGTTACAAGGATGAATTGTATAGTGGGATACAATATATCCCACTGTGAAGTCTATTAGTATAGCCACTACCACAGTAGTGCACACATTGTTCCCCAATAGGTAGTTTTTTATCCCTCACTCCCATCCCAACCTCCTACTCCAAAGTCGGTTATACCACTCTATATGCCTTTGTGTACCCATAGTTTAGCTCCTACTTAACAAGTGAGAGCATGCAGCATTTGGTTTTCCATTCCTGAATTATTTCACTTAGATAATGGCCTCCAGTTCTATAAAAATTGCTGCAAATGATATTATTTTATTATTTTTTATGACTGAGTATTATTTCATGGTGTACATATGCCACATTTTCTTTATCCACACATCACTAGATGGGCACTTAGATAGATTCCATATCTTGGCAATTGTGAATTGCTCTGTGATGAACATATGTATGCAGATATCTTTTTAATATAATGATTTATTTCTTTGGGGTAGATAGCAAGTAATGGAATTGCTAGAACACATAGTAGATCTACTTTTAGCTCTTCAAGAAATCTCCATACTATTTTCCATATGGAAAATATTAGGTCTTACTGATTTACATGCCCACCAGCAGTCACATTACCTGACTTCAAATTATACAACAGAGCTGCAGTAACCAAAACAGCATGGTAGTGACATAAAAACAGACACAAAGACCAATGGAACAGAACAGAGAACACAGAAACAAATACACACACCTAGAGTGAACTCATTTCTGCCAAACGAGTCAAGAACATAAACTGGGTAAAGGAAAGTCTCTTCAATAAATGGTGCTGGGAAAACTGTATATCCAAATGCAGAAGATTAAAACTAGGTTCCTATCTCTTACCATATATAAAAATCAAATCAAAATGGATTAAAGACTTAAATTTAAGACCCCACACCATGAAACTACTACCAGAAAACTTTGGGAATACTCTGCACATTGATCTGGGCAAATTTTTTGAGTAATACCCAACAAGCACAGGCATTCCAAAAAAAAAAAAAAAAAAATGGAGAAATAGGATCACATCAAGTTAGAAAGTTTCTTTACATGGCCAGGCTCAGTGCTCACACTTGTAATCCCAACACTTTGGGAAGCCCAGACGGGTGGATCACATGAGGTCAAGAGTTCAAGATCAGCCTAGCCAACATGGCAAAACCCTGTCTCTACTAAAAATACAAAAATTAACCAGGCACACACCTGTTACTCCAGCTACTGCAGAGGCCGAGGCACGAGAATAGCTTGAACCTGAGAGGCAGAGGTTGTAGTGAGCCTAGATTGCATCATTGAGTTCCAGCCTGGGTGATGGAGTGAAATTCTGTCTCAGAAGAAAAAAAAAAAAGCAAGCGAGAAAAAAAAAAGCTCTTTCATAGCAAAGGAAACAATGGAAACAATGAAGTAAAGAGAGAGACAACCCACAGAAAAGGAGAAAATATTTGCAAACTACTCATCTGACAAGGGATTAAAGCAATAATATATAAGGGGCTCAAATAACTCTATATAAAAATATCTAATAACTTGATTAAAAAGTGGTCAAAATATTTGAATAGACACTTCTTAAAAAGGAGACAGACAGGTGACAAACAGCATGTGAAATAGTGCTTGACATCATTGATCATCAGAGAAATGCAAATCAAAACTACAATGAGATATCATCTCACCCCAGTTAAAATGGGTTATATCCAAAAGGCAGTAACAAATACTAGAGACAATATGTAGAAAGGGAGTATTCATACACTGTTAGTGAGAATGTACATTAGTAAAACCACTATAGAAAATGGTTTGCAGGTTCCTCTGAAAACTAAAAATTGAACTACCATATGATCCAGCCATCCCACTGCTGGGTATATACTCCAAAGAAAGGAAATTATGTTAAAGAGATATCTGCACTTCCATGTGTGTTGTAGCATGTTTCATAATAGTGAAGCTTTGGAAGCATCCTAAGTGTCCATCAGCAGATAAATGGATTTTAAAAAGCAATATTTACACCCAATGGAGTACTGTTTAGCTGTCAAAAAAAGCAAGAATCTTGTCATTTGCAACAACATGGATGGAACTGGAGGTCATTACATTAAGTAAAATAAGCCAGGCACAGAAAGACAAACATCACGTGTTCTCACTTATTTGAGGGAGCTAAAAATCAAAACAATTAAATTCATGGACACAGAGAGTAGAAGGATGGTTACCAGAGGCTGAAGGGTTGGGGATGGTTAATGGATTAAAAAAAAGTTACAAAAGATTAATAAGACCTAGTATGTGCTAGCACAACAGAATGACTACACAAAATAACCAAATTGCACATTTAACATAACTAAAGAGTGTAACTGGATTATTTGTAACATAATGGATAAATGCTTAAGAGGATGAATACCTCATTTTCCATGATGTAATTATTATGCATTGCATGCTTGTATCAGAATATCTCATATACCCTCTAAATATATACACCCATCCTGCGCCCACAAAAACTAAAAGTTAAAAAAAAAAGTTGATGGCTGACTCTTCTCACTGACGATAGCCAGTTAGCCATAACGAAGCAAGCCCCAGTGAAGGACTCCTCTAAACAGCAGCCTTTTCTCTAAAGCTCTGCATTAGCTGTTAGAGACTTTTGTCATATGTACAATGCAGCAAGATTGCTCCCCTACACAATCTTGATTTGCTTTGTGCTCTTCTCCAATGATGATTTTGAATTCCTAATTACATCTCAGCACTGAATATTAGACAATTTAAACTGTCATATGTTTGAGTTGTCTAATAATGGCCTAATAGTTGTCTAGGAATGGTCTGAAAAGCAGGTGGTAAATCAATTTGGAGGGTATGGGTCACTAACTGCCTTACCAGTACTAAAGGCCCATTCCTAAAGTAGAGGAAAAAGCACTGACACCTTCGATAATTTAGGGATTTGCAATGTACAGAGGAAATGATAAATAAGGACAGTGAAAATCAGTGTTTGTACTATGTTGCACTGATGCCTTACAGGAAGATAACAAAGACCCTGATTTTAATTCTTTAGGATAAATATTTAGAATTTAGATTGCTGGATCATATGATAGTCTCATTTTTACCTTTTGAGAAGGTTCTATATTGTTTTCCATAGTGTCTGCACTATTTCTCATTTTCACTAGCAGTATACAAGTATTCCAATTTTTCTACGTATTTGCCAACACTTCTCTATCCCCCTCTCTCTCTCCTTCTTGCACTCTCCCTCTCTATGTCTACCTCTTGTGATCTCCCTCTCTGTCTTTCTCTCTCTCTCTTTTATAATAGGCTTCCTAACAGGTATGAGGTTATATCTCATTGTTGTTTTGATTTGCATTTCCCTGTACAGTATCTTTGACTTTCTCTATTTTGGTAAGTTACCAAATCCAGTCAACAACTACATTTGGTAATGTCTCTTTATCAATTTGATTCTAGACTACCATAATTTTCCAGTATCCATCTGTCTTTATTTGGAGCCAGAATGAGGAGTTAAATGACAGTAAGATTGAGACAACCAATTCTACATTATTTAAGTCTCATGGATAACATCACTTATCTCTACCCTTCCATCTGAGGTACAATATTGCTTCTGATTTGCATGTTGTATGGGGTAGGGAATACAATTTTAGGGGTTCTCACTTGACTTTCCAACCATTATGACTTTTCTTCCACAGGTTAGCAAAGCAATGTGATGTTTACATTAGCAGCTAAATTATCCTTACACAATAGCTACTCAGAGACTAGAGAAATAAATACTGTATAGTTCTGTGGGAACCCTTTGTACCTACTGTTAGACTGACTTCAGCTAGGACTCCTTTTACTACCTGGTTTTGGCATACTCTCATTTTAACGAAGAAACACGGTGACACAGGGTGACCTAAATCTCCTGTTGAAGGTAATTTCCAATGTTGGAGGTGGGGCCTGGTGGGAGGTGCCTAGATCATGGGGGCAGAATTTTCATGAATGTTTTAGCACCATCCTCTTTGTGCTATCCCATGATGGTGAGTACATTCTCAAGAGACCTGGTCACTAAAAAGTGTGTGGCACCTCCCCTCTGACTTTCTCTTTCTTTTGCATCTGCGTTTGCTATGTGATATGCCAGCTCCTGCTTTGCCTTCCACCATGATTGTCAGCTTCCTGAGACCACCCCAGAAGCTGATGCTGAAGCTATGCTTCCTGTAAATCCTGCAGAGCCTTGAGCCAATTAAACCTCCTTTCTTTATAAATTGCCCTGTCTCAGATATTTCTTCCTAGCAGAAATGTAAGAAAAGCCTAATATAGAAAATTGGAACCAGGAGTTGGGTATTGTTATAAAGATAACTGAAAATGTGGAGGCAACTTTAGAACTGAATAATAGGCTGTATTAGTTTATTTTCACACTGCTATAAAAAACTAACTGAGACTGGATAATTTATTTAAAAAAGAGGTTTAATGACCCACAGTTGCACATGACTAGGGAGGTCTCAGGAGACTTATAATCATGGCAGAAGGCAAGGGGGAAGCAAGGTACATCTTACATGGCAGAGAAAGAGAGAGAGTGAGGGTGAGTGAGGGTGGAAGGGCCACATTTTTCAACCATCAGATCTCAAGAGAACTCACTCAAGATCATGAGAAAATCATGGGGAAAATCTGCCTCCACAATCCAATTGCCTCCCACCAGGTCCCTCCCCTGACACTGGGGATTACAATTTGACATGAGACTTGAGTGGGGACACAGAGTCAAACCATATTACAGACAGAGGTTGGAAAAGTTTGGAGGACTTGGAAGAAGGTAGGAAGCAGAGAGAAGTTAGGACTAGTTTAGAGGCTGGTTACATTATTGTGAACAAAATGCTGACGGTAATATGGACAGTGAAGTCCAGGCTGAGTAGGTCTCAGATGAAAATGAAGAGCTTATTGGGAACTAGAATAAAGCTCATGAATGCCTTAGCAAAGAACTTGGTTACATTCTGTTCATGCCCTAGGGATATGTGGAAGTTTGAACTTGAGAGTGATTACCTGTGGTATCTGGCAGAATAAACTTCTAAGCAGCAAAGTGTTCAAGATTTAGCAAAATTGCTTCTCACAGCCTATGCTTAGATGTGTGAGCAAATAAATGACCTAAAGTTGGAACTTATATTTAAAAGGGAAGTGGGATAGAAAAGGTGGAAAATTTGCAGCCTGGTCATGTGATAGAAAAGAAAAGCCCATTTTCAGGAGAAGAATTCAAGCACTTTGCTGAGCAACCACTTGCTAGAAAAATTTGCATAACTAACGAAGGAGACAAGTGCAGATAGCCAAGACAATGGGAAAAAGCACTCAAAGGAATTTCAGAGAACTTTTCAGTACAGAAGCCTCAGAAAAAAGAATGATTCGGGGCCAGTTCCAGGGCCTCACTGCCCTACACAGCCTTGGGACACTGCTCCCCATATCCAGGCTGCTCTGGTTTCAGCCTTGACTCAAAGGCAGCCAGGTACAGGTTGGGCCACAGCTCTACAGGGTGCAAGCCATAGGCATTGGTAGTTTCCATGTGATTTTAAGTCTACAGGTGCACACAGTGCAAGAGTTGAGTCTTGGGAGCATCCTAGATTGCAGAAGATCTACTAAAAAGCCTGGGTGCCCAGGGAGAGCCTGTTACAGCAGTGCAGCCCCCAAACAGAACCTCTACTAGGGCAGTGTAAAGGGAAAATGGGTTGGAGCCTCCACAGAGAGTCCCCACTGGGGCACTGCCTAGTGGAACTGTGAGAAGGGGACCACTGTCCTCTTCTCTGACCCCAGAATGGTAGAGCCACCAGCAACTTACAAGCTTACAACCTCAGCTTGAAAATGCCACAGGGACAGAGCTGCCCAAGGCTTTGGGATCCCCCTTCTTGCACAAGTTTGACCTGGATTCAGGACATGGAGTGAAATGAGACTATTTTGGAGCCTTAAGATTTAATGACTGCCCTGTTTGGTTTCAAACTTGCATGGGGCATGTAGCCCCTTTCTTTTGGCAAACTTCTTCCTTTTGGAAGGGAAATGTTTACACAATGGCAGTATCCCCATTGTATCTTGGGTGTAATTAACTTGTGTTCGATTGTACAGGCTCAAAAGCGGAAAGGACGTGCCTTTTCTTTGAAGAAACGTTGAACTTTCGACTTTTGAGTTAATGCTGGAATGAGTTAAGACTTTGGAGGAATATTGGGAGGGCATGATTGTTTTTTGCAATGTAAAAAGAACATGAGGTTGGGGGTCCAGGGGCAAAATGATATAGTCTGGATAATTGTACCCACCAAATCTAATGTTGAAATGTATTCCTCAATGTTGGAGGTGGGCCCTGGAGGGAGGTGATTGGGTCATAGGGGCAGATTTATTTTGAATGGTTTAGCACCATTCCCTTGTTGCTGTCCTTGCAATAGTGAGTGAATTCTCATGTGATCTAGTCATTTAAAAGAGAATGACACCTCCCACTGAGTCTCTCTCTCTCTTTCTCCTGCTTTTGCCTTGTGAAGTGCCTACTTCTGCTTTGCCTTCTGCCATTATTGTAAGCTTCCTAATGTCTCCCTAGAAGCTGATGCCAAAGAAGGTATTTTTTCTATAGCAGTGCCAAAACAGTCTAATACAGAGCTCAAACAGAATTAGCTATTTGGTACTTTACATTTTATTTTCCCTTTAAACTTAACAAGAAACTTAGGAGAAAGATACCTCTATGATCTTTTTTTTTCAGAAGAGAAAATTAAAATAGATAGGCTAAATTGAGGGGCTAAGTGGCTAAGTTGGCTGGACTTCCTGGGTTAATAGGAACTTCCCTAAGGGGACTTTCCTCTAAGCCAAAATGAGTCATAGCTGCAAGTTAAGGGATTGAAACTTCAACCAATCAAAGGGGACTTTCCCCTAAGCCAAAATGAGTCATAACTGCAAACTAAGAGATAGACACTGAGAGGTGAAGCCAGTTGGGCTTCTGCGTTGGGTGGGGACTTGGGAAACTTTTCTGTCTACCTAAAGGATTGTAAATGCACCAATCAGTGCTCTGTGTCTAGCTAAAGGTTTGTAAACGCACCAATCAACGCTCTGTGTCTAGCTAAGGAGCTGGGGACTTGGAGAACTTTTCTGTTGAGCTGAAGGATTGTAAATGCACCAATCAGCACTCTATAAAAATGCACCAATCAGCACTCTGTGTCTAGCTAAATGTTTGTAAATGCACCAATCAGCACTCTGTAAAAATGGACCAATTGGCACTCTGTAAAATGGGCCAATCAGTGCTCTGTAAAATGGACCAATCAGCAGGACATGGGCAGGGCCAAATAGGGGAATAAAAGCTGGCCACCGGAGCCAGCAGTGGCAACCTGCTTGAGTCCCCTTCCATGCTGGAAGTTTTGTTCTTTGGTTCTTCATAATAAATCTTTCTGCTGTTCACTTTTTGGGTCCACGCTATCTTTATGAGCTGTAACACTTACTGGGATGGTCTGCAGCTTCACTCCTGAAGCCAGCGAGACCACAAACCCACCAGGAGGAATGAACAACTCTGGATGCTCCACCTTTTTGAGCTGTAACACTCCCTGCAAAGGTCTGCAGCTTCACTCCTGAAGTCAGTGAGACCACAAACCCACTGGGAGGAACAAACAACAACTGACGCACCCCCTTTAAGAGCAGTAACACTTACTGCAAAGGTCTGCAGCTTGACTCCTGAAGTCAGTGAGACCACAAACTCACTGGGAGGAACAAACAACTCCTAATGCCCCCCCCTTTTAAGAGCAGTAACACTTACTGTGAAGGTCTGCGGCTTCACTCCTGAAGTCAGTAAGACCAGGATCCCACCAGAAGGAAGAAACTCCGGGCACATCTGAACATCTGAAGGAACAAATTCCAGACACACCATCTTTAAGAACCGTAACACTCACCGCGGGGGTCCATGGCTTCATTCTTGAAGTCAGTGAGACCAAGAACCCACCGGAAGGAACCAATTCTGGACACATAACCAATCATATAGGGAGTTTAAGCTCTCACTGCTGCCTGATGTTTTTAACCAATCAGGCCCACCAACCCACAAGCGGATGGAAAATGAACTAATCCTATAGAGCAGAAAAAGGAGAAAGGGAGGAGCCAGAAGGGGATATAAGCATAAAACACCCAAGCCAGAAATGGCAACCCTTCTGGGTCCACTTCCTCCCCATGGAAACTTTACCATTGCTTTTGCTTTATGTTTGCTTTCACTTAAGTAAATCTTGCCACGGTACACTCTTTGGGTCTGCGCCTTTCTCTAATGGAGTAGTAACACTTGCCGCGGTGGTCCACGATTTCATTCCTTGAGGGCTGTAAGACTACAAACCCTTCAATTGAGAAAACCTTCAACTGGAAGAATACTTCTCGATCTCCTGACCTCGTGATCCGCCCATCTCGGCCTCCCAAAGTGCTGGGATTACAGGCTTGAGCCACCGCACCTGGCCAAGAATACTTCTTATCTCAAAATAACTCTCTCAAAATTAATTGATAAATTTTGAGAGGCGGGCATAATAGTGAGAAACTTCAGGACATATTACTCCATTTAAACTCTATAGTTCATGTGATTTCTATAGATTCTCATGATGAAAAATGTTATGTCCCCAGTTAAAAAAAAAAAGAGTGCCAAGAGTAAATGTTACAAAGTGTACTCTTACTAATGTGATTAGAGTTAGCTTTTGAATAATGTATTTAATATTTAAGACCAATATTAATGATTTTGTTTGCTTCCTTTAGTGTTATTTGAGAATTCTTCAAAAAATAATAGGCAACCAAGATATGCAATGCGTGCACTGCTATGAAACAGAGAGAAATCTCTTTATTTTTTGATAAATGTCTATGGCAATATTGGAGTATTTAAAATATTTTACTCACAGAAATTGCTTTATTTTCATAATAATCTTTATGGAAAGATAGTTTTGAAGGAAGCATTTCATATCCCTTTAAAACTACATTTGAAAGAAAATCAGTAATTCTGCCACAACTTAGGTGTTCTCAGCCACGGATTAGCAATATTTTTAAACATCATAAATGGATGAACTGAATGAGAATTCTTTTCTCTGATTTTGATTATCTTGATCTTAAGAACTCTTTATGTTATAAAGTGCTGATTGGATGTCAACGTATCAAAGAAACTGGGAAAAGGGATTAACCCTTTTCTTGTTTAGAAACAAAAAGTTCAGCTCACTGCCAGCATTTATTTATTTATGTATTTATGTATGTATGTATTTATTTATTTATTTTATTTATTTTTTTGAGACAGAGTCTCGCTCTATCACCCAGGCTGGAGTGCAGTGGCGCGATCTCGGCTCACTACAAGCTCTGCCTCCAGGATTCACGCCATTCTCCTGCCTCAGCCTCCCGAGTAGCTAGTACTTCAGGCGCCTGCCACCACGCCCAGCTAATTTTTTGGTATTTTTAGCGGAGACGGAGTTGCACCATGTTAGCCAGGTTGGTCTCGATCTCCTCACCTCGTGATCCACCGGCCTCGGCCTCCCAAAGTGTTGGGATTACAGACATGAGACACCGTGCCCAGCCAGCACTTTTAAAATTTTATATAAACACACTCTTTGAGGCTGAAACAAATCTGGCTGATTTTCAATTTGAAAATAAAACATTTAAATTATTCTTGAAGTTATTTCTTAATGGAATTAACATCAGAATTATAGATTTTGGAAAAATCAAATTCAGCAAATGAATCTTCAGCCAACAACTATTTAAGAATGATGTTATTATATGTAGGAATGCTATATTTTCTGGGCTTTCACACCTTCAGTAATCAAGAATTACTATCTTTTGTAAATGGAAATACCACTACTAAAAACAGAATTCTATAAATAGAATAATGTCTTTTGTTTCCAAAGTTGATATACTAGAGAAATGCTAAAATAATAATAAAAGGGAGCTCTTTTGTGGCAAAGCTATCTTGGGTAAACACTACAGCCACAAGAACTGCCAGTGGGTATTCTTGGGGCAAGTGGGAAAATAATACAAGGTCTACACTGGCAATATATTTTCAGTATATGGTTTGCAAAATCCAAGCAGAAAAATAACAAAATCAAGCAAAGACATTATAAGAAAACTGTCAATCAGTTTCTCTCATGAACACAGTTAAAAAAAATCTCTAACAAAATATTAGCAAATTGAGTCCAACAACGTATATGCAAATTATACACAATGATAAGTGGTATTTAGTCCAGGTATGTCTGGCTTGGTCAATATTTGAAATTTAATTATTGTATTCTATTACATCAGCACACTAAAGAAGAAAATTCCCATGATCTTATTAATCAATGAAGAAAAAGCATGTGACAAAATCAAATATGCCTTAATGATAAAAATCTCAGCACACTAGAAATAGAGAAAAATTTTGTCAACATGATAAAGAGCATCTGCAAAAAGCCTACAGCTACCATCACACTTAGTAGTGAGAAACTAGAAACTTTACTACCATGGTACTAAAAATCTTAGTTAACACAGCATAAGATAAGAAAAAAGGTACATTAACTAGGAAAAAGGAAATAAAAATATCTTTGTTCACAGATGACATGATTTTCTATGTAGAAAAAAAATCTGCAAAACGAGTTTCCTGGAACTAATAAGAAATTATAGCAAGGTTTGCAGGATACGAGGTTAACACATGGAAGTCAATCACTTTCCTATATTGCAACATAAACAAGTGGAATTTTAAATTAAATTACAATGCCATTTGCATTAGAACCCAGAATTATGAAATAGACATAAATCTAAGAAAATATATGTAAGATCTACATGAGAGAAACTACGAAACTCTAGTAAAAGACATCATCAAAGAATTTTATTCTTTTTTACAACTGAATACTATTCCATTATGTATACCACATTGTATTTATCTGTTTATCTATCGGTTGACACAGGTTGATTCCATATCATTGTTATTGTGAAAAATGTTGCAATAAACATGGGGGTGTAGGTATCTCTTTGATATACTGATTTCCTTTCCTTTGGATGAAAGTTTCTTTTTCTACACATCCTTATCTGCATCTATTATGTTTTGTCTTTTAAATAATAGCCATTCTAACTGGGGAAGATGATATCATTGTGGTTTTGATTTTAATTTTTCTGATGATTAGTGATGTTGACCATTTTTCATATATCTGTTGACTACTTGTATATCCTCTTTTGGGAAATGTCTATTCATTTTCTTTGCTCACTTATAAAACTTTTAAATGGGATTATTAGAGGTTTGTGTTTATGTTTTTGTCTTCTGTTGAATTGTTTGAGTTTCTTGTATATTCCGGATATTTGTCCCTTGTCAGAGGAATACTTTGCAGATATTTTCCACCATTCAATTGGTTGTCTCTTCACTCTGTTGATAATTTCCTTTACTACACACAAGCTTTTCATTTCATATAGTTCCATTTGTCTATTTTTGTTTTTGTTATCTGTGCTTTTGAGATCTTAGTCATAAAACCTTTGTCTAGACCAACATCCTATATTATTTCTCCTAAGGTTTACTCTACTAGTTTTATAGTTTTGGGTCTTATCTTTAGGTCTGTAATATATTTGGAGGTGATTTTTGTACATGGTGAGAGATAAGGGGTCTAGTATCATTCTTCTCCCTATCAATACACAGTTTTTTCCACCACTATTTATTGAAGAGTGTGTCCTATTCCCAATATATATTTTCAGAGCCTTTGTTGAAAATCATTTGCTTGTAAATAAGTGGATTTATTTCTCAGTTTTCTATTTTGTTTTATGGGTCTATGTGTCTGTTTTTATATCAATAGCATGCTATTTTGGTTGTGCTAGCTTTGTAATATATTTTGAAGTGAGGCAATATGATGCCTCCAGCTTTGTTCTTTTTGCTCATGATGGCATTGGTTATTTAGGCTCATGTGAAGCAACATGGATGGAACTATAGATTATTACATTAAGTGAAATATACTAGACACAGGAAGACAAATATGGCATGCTGTTACTCATATGCAGGAGCTAAAAATTGTTGATCTCATGAAGGTAGAGTATAGAATGATAGTTACTAGAAACTGAGATGGGAGTGTGGAGGTGAAGGGGAAAGTGGGGACAAAAAGAAGTGGGTTAATGGATACAAACCTACAGTTAGATAGAAAAGGTAATTTCTAATATTCAGTAGCGGAGTAGAGTGAATTTAACAATGAACTGTATATTTCAAAGTAGTTAGAAGAGAGGAGTTGAAACATTCCCAAAAACATAGAAATGGTAAGTACTTGTTGTGATAAATATCCTGAATCCTCTGATTTGATCATTACACATTCTTTGGATGAAATAAAATATCACATACACACCATGAAAATGTACAAGTATTTTGTAGAATTTATTTATAAAAAGACATCAAAGAATAATCAGATATGCTTTAATAATGGACGGATGACTACATTCTAGTTATATCTAGACAATGGTATATTATTCAGCACTAAAAGAAAGTGAGCTATTGAAATGGCTCCATTGTTTGGGGTATATACCCTGTCTCTTGGACTTGATTGAGAAGAAATTCAGGACACAGACACACATGAGGAGTAGGTTTTGGAGTGGGAAGTTTAATAGAAAAAGAAGAGGGAGATAAAAAGCTTCTTTGTGTTGAGAAAGCCCAAAAGAGGGTCTCTGAGCAGAATAAAGGACTGGCTGGAGCAAATGTGCCGAGTTTCATATACAGTTTGAAGAGGTGGTGTCTGATTTACATAGGGCTCATGATTAGTTATGATGTCTACATAGTGCCTGGGGAAGGCTGGTCACCCCACCCTAACCTTATTATGCCAATGGACATTAGAGTTGATTGGCACCATCTCATGTGCTTCTTACTGTACACATGGCTGACAAAGAAAAGAGAAGATGAAGCCAACGTCTTGAACATGATTGGCACAACTGCTAGTATCTATGTCTGCAATTCGATTTTACAGGCTGCTCTTTGTTAGAAAGACAAATAATTTTATTTAAAAGAACAGCCTTACCGAGGTCTCCCATGCCCTTACTATCTGCCTAAGTAATTTCTTCTTAACTACTATATCAGTATGAACCCTAGAAAAGACAGGAAGAAAATGTATGTGCATATTACTGAGCAAATGAATTGATTTGAAAAGGCTACATACTGTTTGATTTCAACTGTATAACATTCTGGAAAAGGCAAAACTATGGCAACAATAAAGATTTCAGTGGTTGCTAGGGGTTGTGGGGAGAGAGGGATGAATAGACAAAGCACAGAGGATTTACAGCATGGTGAAACTACTCTGTGTAAAACTGTAACAGTGAATACATGTCATCATACATTTATCCAAGCTTATAGAATGCATAGGAGAAAACCCTACTGTAAAATATGGACTCTGGGTAATAATAATATATCATTGTAGTTTCATCAATTGTAACAAATGTAGCACTCTACTGAGAAATGTTGATAAGTGGAGAGGCTGTTCATATGGGGCTATGAGTTATATGGGAAATCTCTGCACCTTTTGTTCCACATTACTATGAAATTAAAATTGCTCTAAAAACTAAAGCCTATTAAAAAGTCAAGAGGAAATCTTCTCATGTTTTCTTAATTTTACAAGTTTTTTTGAGAAAATCTGTGTTGTGAATATGTGTGTGTGTGAAAGAGAGAGAGAGAGAAAAAGAGAGAATACTTCTGCCTCACTGGACAATGAAATTTGTTTTGGTCCTTAACACAAATATGTATCTCACGTGGTGCCTTATATATTATTATGCTTATTCAATAAATATTTTCATATTAAAAATTATTTTCAGGACAAGTCAATGCTTTTAAGGTCACTTATATCTCAAACATCTCCATGTGCTCAAATCTTTCATGGCTATCTTTACCTCTAACATCTTAACAAATGATTTGAGAACCCATTCTCATTTCTTCACTTCATAATGTTCCTGAGGCTTTGAAGGCGGGTAGAAGGGAGTTACATTGCTCTAGTCACTTTGTTCACCACAATCCCACCTCTACTAGTTTGATCCTTGGTCACTATTTCATCTCTTATAGTTGTGGTCTAACCCGTACTCTATCCTGAGTGGCATACCGTTTCCTTTTTATTAACCTGAACAAGAGCCACAGAACATTCATCATAGTCTTAATAGAAGGTTTGGTGAGGCACAGGGATAAGTACCACACATAATCTGAAATAACTTTGGGCTGTAAAGCAGAGATCATCACTTTTCAAAATTGACTGCTCATCTCTCACCACAACGCACCCCCAGAATTTCTCCTTTTCACCTCCATAAAGTGTTAGCTCCCTTACTGTTCATTTCTTCAAATTCTAGTCCTTCAACTCCTCTTCCCTAGTTAGCCTATCTTGGAAACACAATGTTTTTTTCACATTATTGTGAAGATCAAGTTAAATCTTTTATTTGCTTTTCTTTGCCAAAACCTTTCCTCAAAGAACTTAGCCATGTAAACTCACTACCAATGAGACAACTACTGACAGCCTCACAAAACAACAACAGAAACAAAAAATCAAGGTGTTTTCGTAAAGATTTATCTATCCAGTCTTGGGATCATAAACAGCTAACAGAAACAGTCAATTTTTTAAATAACACTCATTTAAGTGTTATTTGTATAAAACTTGTTCTTCAATATAATATATATTACTGGGATCATAACTAATCTAGAAATGACTTACAAAAACGTATTTATCAAGGTTCAGAGATTTTAACAACAAAATATCTTAATTATCAGTAAGTTCAAATGAAATGAATTTGGTCTTGGAGGTTCTGAAGCCTTTTCCAAGTTGATCTCTCTCTTCCCTCAGCGTTTTCTCATAAGACTTATTTTAGTTGTAGAAATATGATTTTGTTAGTATTTTTTAAAATGTCTCTCTTTCGTTAATTCTAAATTCATAGAGCAGAGGTAATCTGTCTTATACCCTGCTGCATCTCCAATGCCTAATGAGTATGCGATACTTGGAAGGTCTTTTTTTTTTTTTTGAGACTGAGTCTCACTCTGTCGCCCAGGCTGGAGTGAGTGGCAACATCTCGGCTCACTGCAAGCTCCGCCTCCCGGGTTCCCACCATTCTCCTGCCTCAGCCTCCCGAGTAGCTGGGACCACAGGCGCCGCCACCACGCCCGGCTAGTTTGTTGTATGTTTAGTAGAGACAGAGTTTCACCTTGTTAGCCAGGATGGTCTCGATCTTCTGACCTCGTGATCCGCCCACCTCGGCCTCCCAGAGAGCTGGGATTATAGAAGTGAGCCACCGCGTTCGGCCTTGGAAGGTCTCTTTTAATGATTGAATGAAAGTTTGTGGGCTGAAGGATGAATGTGTTCATCAAACAAGTATTTTAGCAAGCAAAGCTGCTATTTGTTGAAGATCTAATACACGCCAGGAAATATGTTAAGTCTTATACATTCATAATATATTTTAATATTGACAATTTTATAATGTAATCCCTACTTGCACATAGAACACAAAGTTACTATGACATTGCCCAGGCAGAGACCAAGCTGACATCTGAACTGTATTCTCAGATCCTGTATTTTCTCTTGTTTTCATGTATATGTGTTAAACAATTACATACACATTGTTACATAAACTTGATTATTAAATCTCCATTTTACCCTCTACAACTGAAGAGTGTGAATAATACTTTGTATTTCCTACTATCTTTTTTACTTCGTGTAAAGTTCCCCAACATAAACTGATCTCCCAGTGTTCAAATCATCCATACAAATCTCTAAGGTACTGGTTACATAAACTTCTCATTTTATCTAAAATCCTCTATGTAATTAGTTGGTAGATTAAGCAGACAATGGAGCCACCCAAGGTCCTTTCACTCACTGCTTACTTAGAAGAATATAACTCTCATCCTTACACTTGTGATCTCATGGCTTTGGGAAAATGATTCAAAGAAATCTCCCCAGACAGGTCGAGATTCTCTGACAGAGATGAACCATATTGAATAAGTGTGACCAAAGTTTCAGTAAGGGTATTCCCCAAACAATTGTGTTGTCAAGAATATTGCCATGTAAAATTGATTTCAGACTTATGGAGCCTTGGCTATCATCTGGGAAATGCTAAAGTGAGGGATTTATCTACCCAGTTCCAAAGGAGGAGCTGGTCTTCCGCATTGTACATTTTTTTTGAATAATTTATATTGATCATATTTAAATTATCTTTCTGTGACTAAAAGTGTGGTGTTACCAGAACTAGTGAATTTGAAGACTTTGTCTATATTATTTTTAAATCAGTATATTTTATATAAAGATACAATAACATTTTATTTATTTTTATCATTAAACAACATTCTAATTTCAACACATTAATAATTGTTGCATACTAGAAACACACGTCTCTTGGAAAATGCTCTGTGATCTGTTAAATGAAAATAAAGACCCTGAATAAACAGTATCAATTTATTAATTTTTAAATGAATTATATTTTAATTAATTTATTAATATTAAATGTATTTAAATTTGTTAGGATGGTTATGCTATTTGCAGTGCAGATGGCACAGTGCCATTTGCTTTCTCAGAAGTAATAGCCTATGTCATTTTGGAAGAAAATGTTATAAGCATGAGACACTGTTATTATTTAAAGTGAATTTACAAAATCAGTAAAACTAATAGGAAAACATGTGCTTTTCATGAATATTGGCTAATCAGATATACTAAAGTTTCTGGGCATCCACATGGCTTGAATTATTTATATCACTTGGCAAAGCATATTATGCATGAATAATTAACTTGAATGGCCACATGATACCAAAAACTCTATTGTTGCTCATTTTTAATATCAATGACTTTGTTAAAAATTGTTATTTTTTAAACTATCATGTATTCAGATTTGAGAGGCCAGATTGTTTGACAATGCCATAGTGAAGCTTACCATTTCAGAAATAGATTACCAAAATACCTGGTTGCTAAGAATACATTATATTGATTGAAATGTATATCATTATCCCCTGTTTTTCTTTCAGTCTCTGAAATCATTTTTCAACTATTCTGTTTTTCACTATAAAAATAGTCAAATACATTAGACCCAAAGTGTTTGAGAACTGTACAAAAATTTGGCCAATCCCATTAATTCTATATTTAGCTGTGACCTTAGTAATATGACATTTACATGACAAAAATCTGGCATCTACAAATTCTGGCATAACGGAGGCATTGACCATATTCTTTGGTTAGGTCATTCCTGTTCTAGATATGGGCTCATACAAGGTGAGGACAAAATTTTGTCACATTAATTGTAAATATGTGTTTTCCATATGTTATAGATAAATAACACCATGAGAACAGATAGAAACCTTGTGTCAGAACTTCAAAAGAACTTCATAACCAGGAGACAGTCATATTCTTATAATCCTGTTAATACCATCTCTAAAAGCATCCCTCTGCCTGGAGGGAAAATGCTAAATCTCTCATATGTACATACACCATCTTGCTCATTTTCTCCTCATCTTATTTTAAATACTTTCATTTCTTGTGTTTCAATCAATTGCATCTGAATCAGTCCTGAAGACTGAATAGACATTCTGTCACCCAAGAAAATCCTAAGCAAGTTCTACAATTATAAACAGTAAAAATAACATTATCTGATCACAAGGTCATAAACTCTATATTGGTAACAAAAGAAAAACAGTTCTTTCTCTTTGAAATTTGTGATATCTTTACTAAGTTATTTCTAGAAGAAATGTAATTATAAACTGAAATTTCAGAATTTCTAACAAAAAATAAAAGTGGAAAACTACATATCAGAATTTATTAGACACATTTAAGTGAGTGTAGTGAGGAAAACTTATAATGTTAACACTTTTTAGCGATTAAAATTTACAAATGGAATAAAAAGTTTAGTTCAAGCAGCTCTATGCAAATAAATGTGAAAACTTAGATTAAATGACTCAACATCACCATCTATAAATCACATATTAATTGTAAGAGTAAAATGATATCTTCAAATTGAGAGATCAGTGGATATCACCTTGAACAAGTGATCAAAATTAGCATGCCAATACTAGGAACTTTCTGATATTCATGTCCCCTCTGATGTGATGCAATGGAAAATCCACACTTTGTATAGGGTACTCTTTTAAAAAACTTGTGTGTGTGTCTGTGTGTCCGTGTGTATCCTGACTCTAATGCCAAAACAATAAAAGAAGGTTACCTATATCACCAATAAGGTAATTGTCCCAGACTCTAAAATATTGTCATTGTCATAAATCACATTTAAAAAGAAAAATATCCATGGCACACGTTTACCTATGTAACAAACCTGCACATGCTGCACAGGTACTGCAGAACTTAAAAATTAAAATAAATAAATATATGTGTGTATGTATAAATGCATACTTTTTTACTATATAGGGGACAATTATATATATTTATAGCGGTACATTTCTTGGGAATGATCATAGTAGGAGGGTAATGGAGGAATGTATTCTAAAGAATTTAACAGTGAAATATAATAAAGTATGAAACTTATTCTCAAATTTTTCAGCAAGAAGAATAAATAATATGTGGATAGAGACAAAATGTAGAAAAATCTGGTAAATTGTTAACAATCTGTGACTCTGTGAGATGGATATACAAGTGTTTAATATTTTTGTAGGTGTAAAAATTCTCAAAATAACAAAACTCTGAAATAAAAACTTCAACTATTGATACCATGTTTTCATACTATATTAAAATATGTTTCTGAAACACACAACATTTCTTAGAACCAAAGTCGTGGTACAAATTATAGATTTAATTGGCCATATTTCCTCTCTCTCTCTCTCCTCTCCCCTTCTATGTACACACACATACACACCCCATAATACAACTTGAAACATGCAGTACTGTAATATCATTTTGCTCTCTCAGTTTTAAGGAATATTGACTGATTCTGATTAAAGAAGTAAAACCTGAATGAATTTTTCACCTTAATAAAGAATGCCTATCTAGTAAAAAAATAAAATAAAATAAATTAAGGATACTGTCAGGAAGCCAAGCAGCCTATCTAAAGGCAGTCAACAGTATTTGAACTAACAAGCCTTGAAAATAACTAATGGTACAATCAACAACTTCTCTGAAAATGCGGTTCATTATGGTGTGTTTGGATTGAGGTCAATGACTACAGGGCAGCATTGGTGTTATCAGGACAATGTGCAATCCTGTCACTCAATCATGCCATTAAAGACAAAAGGTATGCAGGGGTTCCCTTCTCTTACATTTTTTCAGTTATATTCATTATCAGTCAATACTTAGGCTAAGTGTTTACTCACTGGAGTTGTTCAGTTAAATTCCCAAATGCCCACACGAACTTACAGTTAGCAGCCTGACTTGACATTTAAATGCAAAAGCCTCAGAAGTCTTCTGTGGGTTGACTTCTCTATTAAAATAGGTTTAAAGGAAATATTTTTTGATGAATTTTAATACATAGAACTCATTGTTGCACCTCTAATCCACTTTGCCCTTTTTAGAGTTTATGTGATGGCATCATTATGGAAAAACACACCATTTTAGATATCTCATTGTGTTAACATATGTCACAACACCTAAAATCTAAAAACATGAAATTTTAAAATATTGCAAAGCAACCGAAGGACGTTATAAATATTTGAGATGCTTTCATATTCCCTACTGCACGTAATTTCTCTTTATTATGAGATATACATTCTGACTAGAAGATATCTACCAATAAATAAACAGGAACTGCCAAAGAAAATAACAAAATTAGAGAGGAGGTCAGTGTAAAAGATGGAAAACTTTTAAAAATTGTGATACCTTAAATTATACCAAGAAATGTTCTACTGAAATATCACAAAGTGTATAGTTTCTAATTACGTCATGGAGTGCTCTGAAGATATTAAATCCTAGTAAATATGCATTGTTATAATAATAATATTTATTATTACTATTTTTGGCTGAGAACTTTATCTAATTTTAAAGCATATCTAATATCCAAGAAAACAACCCTGAATGGTCTTATTATTAGCATTTTAAAACTAAATAAGCCAAAGTTTAAAACAAAAGAATAGCAGGAATTACTATATTTGATGATATCTGATCAGAGGTATAAAATAAGAACTGCCCAAATCATGAAGAGAAATTAAATGTCACTAAAAGATTTAATAGTTCTGATTTAATATGTTCCATTTTGATAGGCCTGAGAACTTTGGGGATCCAGAAATACCGTGGCCAGTCTTAATGAAGTACATCAAAGATTAGTTAATTATTTGAAACCTGAACTTTCAGGTTTCAACTTTCAGGTTTCAAATAATTTGACCTGGTTTATACAACTTGTTCTAAAAGGGATTCTATTCATGCTTAATTAAATCACTGAAAATTATAGGATTCACTTATCACACTAGTGTTTTCCTACCTACTGATCCCAGCTTTGTTTTATATTTAGCTACCTCTTTCTCTTTCAAATTTTTAACTTTGTTAGAGGAGATATAAATTAGCCAATACTGTTGTGAAATTCACTAGAGAGGGCTCTGTCTTTTTCTTACATTCAGTTTTTGCAGGTTGATGTGATTAGTGATGGTAAAATATCCAGGATCCATATTACTCTTTATTTTGAAAAAAAAACACGAACAAACAACAACAAATTTATCTTCTCTGCAGTCCCATGACTCTTTGAAAATGCTAGCAGGTCTTTTGACTTATAAGTTAAAAAGTCATCTTAGTGCTTTGGTTGTAGTTCAAAAATGAGATGCTGAATTTCTTATCTTGATAAATTATAAAGTTACTCTTTGTCCCTTTCTTATTCCTGTGTCTCTGCTCTACCCTGTACCTTTCTCTTTAACTTGTCAAATGAGTGATTTCCGTTAAATGAACCATAAAAATATATTTAAATATGTGTATGTGCATCCTGAAACAAAGTTGCCAGTTTGTGACACACACAAAAGAGAAAAACGATTTCATTATATATATTTTTATTCACACCTCCTTTGTACCTGACTCATATGAAATATTAAACAAATGTTGAATAAAGTAATGAATTAATATTTTCCCTGGTTTGCTGGACACTCCATTCAGAAGTTTCCTCTTCTTTTATGGATGCTTAAATTATTGTTTACCACTTACAACACTTTAATGTGTTGCTTTGTGGTCATGTTAGCTGAATATTTTACTATTATTATCATTACATTATTCCCATCCCAAAATGCAAGATTTACAAGTAATCATCACTCAGAATCACTTTATAAATTATAATTTATAAACTATGATTCTCATGTAGAAAAATACAATGTAGGTCTAATGAAATGCTCATATTTTCTTACAGAATAATAAAGTACTATATCTTTATACTTATATCAAATTCCTGAAGCAAAGAATTTATTTGAATGGAGACTTCAGTAAGCACTAACGGGACTTTGGGAAGGCGTCAGGGAAGGGAACAAAGCCAGTGAAGGGTATGTTATTAACAGATCACCGCCATATGTAACTGAAGCTTTACCTTAATGTGAACATTTGGCAGATGTGTATAAGATGCTTCAAAATTATTCTACCTAAATAAGGGAAAAGGCTGGGATATATTTCCCCCAAATACAGGAAGGCACTGGAATAGTGAATTCTAAAGAGATACGGATTGGGCACCAAGAGTGTCTGCAATGATGGCATCAAAAGTATTGGGGGACACTGCTTATTTTCTTGGATGCAACAGAAGCTATACCAATAAAATAAAATAAGGAAAGAAAAGCTGTGGCTCCAATGATCTTTCAACAATAAGGATCTTAGAGTTCATGGCAGAAGAGCCAATCTGGCTGATTTGCAAAAATGAACATTCAATTTAAGGAGTTAATAGTAAAATAGAAGCTTAAATGTCTAAAATGCACTTCTTTCCTGTGCAGTTTCATATTTGCCTATTCCTGTTTGAAGTCAAATTTTAATAGAATTTAATTAATTTAATATTAATTATTAATAGCATTAATTTAATGTTTAAATTAAAGTCATTAACTTATCCTTATAAGTTTGCCCTGATAATGGATGAAGATAGACAAAGAAGCTAACGACATCACTGAGTTACATTTATTTTAGTTGTTTTAAAACCATGACTTTGCGTAATAATAAAATTGAAATGTGTCCATATTGTTCAAGTTGAGTTGTTTATGGTTAATATTATTTGCTTAAGTGATTTATTAAGAGGAATTTATTTTTCACAAAATCTTGCTGATTTCCAAAATGGTTTTGTTTCAGAATTTATCTCCATATCATTTTGTATATTTTTTGACCTCTGAATGAGCTTCTTACAACTAATAACACTATGTGCATTTGAACAAATAAACCAAAATTAGTGAAAGAATGAGCTAGTTTTTACCAAATTCTTATCATTTTTAGGAATATTTCCACTATTATCATATAATATCACATAATACAATTATCTCTATTAATCACTTTTACTTCATAATGGGAGCCTTAAGGCCAAAAATATTTATCATTATTCCTTGTAACCTCAGAATCCAACGTAGTTACAGGTTCCAAAGAAATAATGGATAATTTTTAAATGTTAGAAGAAAAAATGGATAACCAACGGTCACTTTATTTATTTGTTTTTAGAAACAGTGTCTTGCTCTGTCACCGAGGCTGGCGTGCAGTGGCATCACGATTACTCACTGCAGCTTCAAATTCCTGAGCTAGGGCACTCTTCCCATCTCCGCGTCCTGAGTAGCTAGGATTACAGGCCCACACCACCTTGCTCGGCTATTTTTTAAGTTATTTTTAGATAAAGGGTCTCATTATGCGCGTTTCCCAGGCTGGTCTCAAACTCCTGGCCTCAAGCAATCATCTCTCTCAGTTGCTTTCAATCATCTGCCAGATAAGTATCTTAATTTTCTTTGAAGTGGAGTAGAATAATAGTGGGGTTGGTTTAAGAATTTTTGCCTGTCTCTGACCAAAACACAGCTGAGTATGTAAAAAAGAGTCCTTGTCCTGGTACCAAGTTTAAAACACAATTTAAATATATTGAACGTGCAGGTGAGGTGAGCCAACTCAGAGACAATCTGGAAGGTTGAGGTTTTATGCTGATTCATCCAGTGGCGTAACATGAAATGATTTGGTCCACTGTAGACAAATATATTTTGGGGTTGCAAAACAGCAGCCGATATGTCTAAGCTTATCTTTTCTTTTACTTGTCAAATGTTTACAACTGCAGAATTTAAATACCTGCAGCTGTAATAAAGTGTTTATATTCACCTTTAACACAACCAACCACAGCTAATTTCTCTTTTTGGAAATTCTAAAGTTGCTTCATAGACTTCCTTTTCCTGTTTGGTCATCGACGCCATTGGAGTTTATAAGTTCGTGACCTCTGAATGTTACATAATGCTAAACAACTATTTGTTATGTTTTTTTCACTGTTTCCTTTTAACTTAACCTGTGGTTTTCACATTACGTAAACAAAGTCTTACTCTACAGTATTTGCAATATCAATCTTTGCAAGTTTTATTTAAAGTTTACTTCATGTCATTTCTTGAAAGCACTTCCATAAATAAAACTAAAATATATGCACTGCAACAATAACTCCAATACAGAAAGTATATGTAAAATACAACTAAATAATAAAAGCATGAAGGTGAATTTCTACACTTTAAATTTGTCTCATCTAAATGCTTTAGAACAGTGTTCTCAACCTGAGTAACTCTTCCCCCAGAGTATATTTGGAAGTGTCTGGAGACATTGTGATTGTTACACCAGCGAGGGGAATGCTACTGGCACAGGGTGAGTAAATACCAAGAACGCTCCTAAGAAGATTCTACAATGCACAGGACAGCTCCTCTGCCCCATCTTAATACAGACTTCTCCACCAACCAATGTTACTAATGCTGAGATGAAGAAACCCTGCCCCAGGGTAGCCAGTATGAAGCTATTTGCTACATTTTCCAAACATCTGATCCTGTGCATTGCTCTTTAGAAAAACCAAAGGAAACTAAAATTCTTTTCTCAAATGACCATTTATGCAAGAAGAATAAAGAAATATGCAGGAAAAAATAAGACAATAATTCTTTATAAACCAAATAGTTACATTGAGCTAGTAAGGCAGATTTAACCAAGTGAGGAACATCAAAGATTGAGAAACTTAAATTCCACGTTGTTTTCCTTGTTAAGAAGAAAGAACTGTTGATATTGGGTTAGCGCTCAGCGCTGCCAGCATTACGGCAGCCCTTGTGTCTCTGCCTCAGGGACTCAAGACTGCGGCTGCACCTTCATGTAAGGAGAGTGATAGCAGAGGGGAAGTAAGCAGTGTGGTGGTGTTTGTGCCAGTAGTAACCATTCTCTTGTATCAAGAAAAACATACATTTTTACCAGAAGCATCCACTCTACTTCTGGTTACATTTTAGTGGTCAGAGTGCATTGCATGGAGAGCATGGGGAAGCAATTAGTTAGCTTTTCGACCACAATAATGCAGTAACAGTGAGGAAAATATTTGAAACTCTATTGAATTGGTCACCAAGAAGTTTCTACTACAAATAGCTATATTCTTTCCATAGTTTACAGAAGAAACTGAGAGTGTTGCTTTCAATTGAAAAAGAATGTAGAGCTGAATTATATTTAAATGTTTATCTAAAAGGGGTGGCATAATTGATAAAAGTTAACTAACTTCCCACATAAGAATTGCAGACCCAAAGCTTGGCAAATTTTCAATCATGGAGAATACTTATGGTTTTGTTCTTAATGTAAAGCAAGAAGGAAAGTGTGAAAACATAATATATGTTGAAATGCCACATATTTACTGTAAAATGAGTTTGGGAATTAACTTAGTCAACTCATCTCTCAAGTACTGTTTGTATTTTTCCCTTACAAGCTATTCAAAATCAATTATTTTTAAATTAAATTTAATCAAATAATTGTTATTAATAATTAATGGGTAGCTACCAATGTAAATGTATTACCTAGTTTATTTTCTTGGTTTAAAACCAACTAACAGAAAATTCAGAAAGTCCTTGGGAAGCGAGTATGTATATAGTCCCATATCAAGCCCTTTGCTTATAAGAACTAGTAAATCCTTATTTCTGCATTTTGCTGTACATTATTTTCCTGTTATCTGTGTCTCAGGGCAAACATCTCATCTCAAGATCCCACTGACATAGGTTTCCTCTCCATGGAAAAGCAATTGTAATGACTCAAAGAAAAATCAAGAAAGAAGATGATAAAGGTCATAGTCACTGTTAGGAGTCTTATTCCCACAGGTAATACAGATTCTGTAATATCAATCAAAGTTCCCTGAGAAGCTTCACCTTATTGATGTCTTCTTTGGTGTTGCTATGGCCTTTGTTGCTAGGGAACTACCCAGTCCAAA
>NW_012109763.1:310294-320384 GCF_000951045.1 Mandrillus leucophaeus
CATAAATAAAACTAAAATATATGCACTGCAACAATAACTCCAATACAGAAAGTATATGTAAAATACAACTAAATAATAAAAGCATGAAGGTGAATTTCTACACTTTAAATTTGTCTCATCTAAATGCTTTAGAACAGTGTTCTCAACCTGAGTAACTCTTCCCCCAGAGTATATTTGGAAGTGTCTGGAGACATTGTGATTGTTACACCAGCGAGGGGAATGCTACTGGCACAGGGTGAGTAAATACCAAGAACGCTCCTAAGAAGATTCTACAATGCACAGGACAGCTCCTCTGCCCCATCTTAATACAGACTTCTCCACCAACCAATGTTAATAATGCTGAGATGAAGAAACCCTGCCCCAGGGTAGCCAGTATGAAGCTATTTGCTACATTTTCCAAACATCTGATCCTGTGCATTGCTCTTTAGAAAAACCAAAGGAAACTAAAATTCTTTTCTCAAATGACCATTTATGCAAGAAGAATAAAGAAATATGCAGGAAAAAATAAGACAATAATTCTTTATAAACCAAATAGTTACATTGAGCTAGTAAGGCAGATTTAACCAAGTGAGGAACATCAAAGATTGAGAAACTTAAATTCCACGTTGTTTTCCTTGTTAAGAAGAAAGAACTGTTGATATTGGGTTAGCGCTCAGCGCTGCCAGCATTACGGCAGCCCTTGTGTCTCTGCCTCAGGGACTCAAGACTGCGGCTGCACCTTCATGTAAGGAGAGTGATAGCAGAGGGGAAGTAAGCAGTGTGGTGGTGTTTGTGCCAGTAGTAACCATTCTCTTGTATCAAGAAAAACATACATTTTTACCAGAAGCATCCACTCTACTTCTGGTTACATTTTAGTGGTCAGAGTGCATTGCATGGAGAGCATGGGGAAGCAATTAGTTAGCTTTTCGACCACAATAATGCAGTAACAGTGAGGAAAATATTTGAAACTCTATTGAATTGGTCACCAAGAAGTTTCTACTACAAATAGCTATATTCTTTCCATAGTTTACAGAAGAAACTGAGAGTGTTGCTTTCAATTGAAAAAGAATGTAGAGCTGAATTATATTTAAATGTTTATCTAAAAGGGGTGGCATAATTGATAAAAGTTAACTAACTTCCCACATAAGAATTGCAGACCCAAAGCTTGGCAAATTTTCAATCATGGAGAATACTTATGGTTTTGTTCTTAATGTAAAGCAAGAAGGAAAGTGTGAAAACATAATATATGTTGAAATGCCACATATTTACTGTAAAATGAGTTTGGGAATTAACTTAGTCAACTCATCTCTCAAGTACTGTTTGTATTTTTCCCTTACAAGCTATTCAAAATCAATTATTTTTAAATTAAATTTAATCAAATAATTGTTATTAATAATTAATGGGTAGCTACCAATGTAAATGTATTACCTAGTTTATTTTCTTGGTTTAAAACCAACTAACAGAAAATTCAGAAAGTCCTTGGGAAGCGAGTATGTATATAGTCCCATATCAAGCCCTTTGCTTATAAGAACTAGTAAATCCTTATTTCTGCATTTTGCTGTACATTATTTTCCTGTTATCTGTGTCTCAGGGCAAACATCTCATCTCAAGATCCCACTGACATAGGTTTCCTCTCCATGGAAAAGCAATTGTAATGACTCAAAGAAAAATCAAGAAAGAAGATGATAAAGGTCATAGTCACTGTTAGGAGTCTTATTCCCACAGGTAATACAGATTCTGTAATATCAATCAAAGTTCCCTGAGAAGCTTCACCTTATTGATGTCTTCTTTGGTGTTGCTATGGCCTTTGTTGCTAGGGAACTACCCAGTCCAAATGATTTTCTGAAGAAATGGCCTGCTATTGGTACTGAATCATGACCTGAGACTGGTAGTCATATTATATAATACTTCCCAGAGGCTACCAATCCATGCTTTTCTTTCAGTTTCAGTTAGATGGAAAAAAAAAAGTTTAGAACAGGGAAAGTCAATTTGAGATGGCCTCAAGTAAGGGATTTTTGTACCATGATGTTAAAATATTTTACACTGTCAATCCTTGCAAATCTTAAGAAATAATGCCATAGTCAAAAGATTCTTTGAAATAATATTTATGTTAAGAAGGTAAGATATCTCTTCTCATAACATTACCTAAAGGATGCTTTAATTAAAACAAAGAAGTGAAAACTAAAGGTATGTCTATAATTATTTGCTTTATAAATAACTTAAGTAATACTTGTTGATCATAGATCCACTTTATAAGAATGATTTCATTTATACTCCATAATGTAAACCTTTAAAATAGAATGTTATTTAAAAAAAAATTTCCTTCTAATTTTATTGATTTTTCAAAAGAAATATGATTTTATCTCATGATTAATATTTCACTATGAAATTATTCATTGTGTGTTTTTTCTTCAGCATGAAAATGATCTTAACCATCATAGGTCATTAGCACCTGATCACCTGATAAGCAATATTTAAAATAATGTAACAAATCTGGCAGTACTGAAATTCATGAAGTTTTTTATATATGCCATGAATCTCAATTAAGAATTCTTCAAATTTGACTACACTTAATGGTTTTTAAATTATGTTTTATATAATACTCACTAAATAGATGGGCGGATCACGAGGTCAGGAGATCGAGACCATCCTGGCTAACACGGTGAAACCCCGTCTCTACTAAAAAATACGAAAAACTGGCTGGGCGAGGTGGCGGCGCCTGTAGTCCCAGCTACTCCGGAGGCTGAGGCAGGAGAATGGCGTAAACCCGGGAGGCGGAGTTTGCAGTGAGCTGAGATCCGGCCATTGCACTCCAGCCTGGGAAGCAGAGCGAGACTCTGTCTCAAAAAAAAAAAAAAAAAGAATTTGATAGACCAAGATACTCTGACTTAAAAGCGCCTGCCTTGAGATCCCCTTGGTTTTATTTGGGTTTCTACAAACAGGACACCTTTAATAAACAAGACTGTAAATGTACAATAGGAAAAAGCAAGTTTTCCTATTGTACAGTTTTCACTGTTTCAAAAATAAGCAACGTAATGCTGGAAATCATGGGTATTTAATAAGTTTTCAATAATATAATTGAAAAGCTAAGGAAAGATCAGGGAGAAATATCAGAGTAGCTCTTATAACTGCTAAAATTTTAGCACATGAATAAAATTTTACAATAGTAAATATGCTAAGTATTGTAAAATTGTTGAAATTCTGTGCTCCAAAAACAGATTAAAATTTTTCAATAGGGTGAAATAGTGTTTTGTTTACATCGTTTTTAATGTATTTATTTTGTTTTGTTCTTTCAGACACAGTTTTCTCTCCAAATATTCTAAAATGATTAAAAACGTTTATGCTTTCCCAAAAAAGTGTGAATTGGATAACGAAAAGAAATATATAAAATCAGTAATTTGTAAGAAATCTATATTTATGAAAAATCACGACACTAAAACCTGGGAAAGTAAAAATAGTTTCAATTAAGGTTAAATATGAATATGTTGCTGACATACTTTATCTTGTTAATATTCATCCATGAATAATATAAATATTATGGTGTAGATAAGTCAGAGGAAGCCTAAACAAAATGTTTTGACTAATACTAGTTTTCGAATCATAAGAATTTTTAAAAAATCCATACTGATTTTTACAGACATGTATTTATTATTTTTAGCCTCACTAACTTTTGTATTAATAACAATGTTACTACCGTATATCCTGTATAAATTAATATATAATATCAGTGTTTTAAAATACTATCATTAAACATGAATTAGGTAATCATTCTTCTGACATATTAGCTTAGAAAAATGGACACTAAATGTATTATTTAAGGTAACCTTGAAATTGATCGCAGAAATTTAAGTTCAACTGTGAAGTGGTTTTTATTTTTTTAATTTTCTCCTACTCTTCTCTTGCTTTGTTAATGTTCAACCAAATTTAATTTCTCTAGTGATGCTAATCAAATTTTCAAGTTAGATAACATTAATAAAAATGTGCTAATATAGCAGGCAGGTTTTCCCAATTTGTCACAGCAGTGCTTTTAATGTAACAAACCTCATTCTTTTTTATACAAATTACATGGGTGGAAAAATATCACCAAAAAAAGTTTTGTATGGCGGAAATGCTAAATATGTATATTCTTGTGAAATAAATTATTTTAACAACCCTCATTTTTTTATTTTAATTTTTATCACTATGTTTTTGTTTGTTTGTTTGTTTGTTTTTGTATTCTAAAACCCTGATTCATAAAATGGGTAAAAATAATGTTTTTAGTCAATTTTGCAGAACTTTTTTAATGTAAAGTGGTTGTCACCTCAAAATAATTTTATATTAATGTTATGACACAAATATCCCCTCTGATACTTACCATAGAAGTATCATTTTTAGAAATAGTACGTGTCAACAAGTAGTTCTTTTGAACATTTCTGGTTATTTGGGTGATATCAGAAGATAATAATCAGGCAAAAAAAAGAAATTTTTTCTTTTTCGAATCATTCACTATAGAAAAAGAACAGCATTCATCTATAGATTAACTAAAATATATTGACCCTTAAAAGAAATTCTATTGATATTCCACCTGCTAATGGAGCCCGTGTCTCTCCCATTTTGCTTGGGAATCATGAAAGAAGGATCACTTTTTTCACATTTATGTTCCTAAAATGGGATGAATTTCAGTTTAAATCTTTACTTGGCACTTAGCATAGGTTATCTTGATTTCTTCATTCTCGTCTTTATGAACCCAGAGTCTCGTTTCAAACCCTGTCTCTATGTTTCACTCTGTGTCTCTCTCTCTTTCTCTCTCTGTCACAGACACACACACACACACACACACACACACCCATCTCTGAAACTAAAACTAAAACATACATAAGGCATTTGCATATGCAGGCCCATTTAGAGGTTGTGAAGATGGAAGACATTTAAATTATAGCAAACTGTCCTTAACGGTTTGTTTAACCCATTTGAGATTCAATTATTAGAAAAAATATACATCATATAAGATAGTCATCTATAGATATATGTAACTATAGATTTTAGAAATATTAGAAAAGATACTTATATTAACATTTTTGTGACAGAAAAATGTTAAAAAGGAATCATGAAGTGACTATACAAATCACAATTTTTTAAATTTATAAAATTGTCTTTTCGTCTTCCCAGGCATTTTTTTTAATGCCTTGCTTCATGGTATATATGCATGCACTGCCTCATAAAGATGTATTTCACTGTGGTTATTTTCCTAAAACAGTACATTGGTCAGCAGGGATGAATATGATGATTTGCTAATTTTTATACTAAAAATCATTTTATGATACATTTTATAGAATATTAAAGTGTGTATTGACCATATATTTTTATGTGCTTGTTTTTCAATTATTTTAGTATTATGTATATTAATTACATTAATTTATGGTAAACAATATTTTGCATATATTTTTGGTATTTATATAATATGTATGCATACACTCACGTTTTATATATATACACACACATATATATACACACATACATACATATATATGTGTGTGTATATATATAGGTGTGTTTAATATATAAATGCCTCATGTGTGCTAATAACTTCATGTGCATATTGGATTTTAACAATTCAATGAGGTATTATTATTCCTATCTTACAAATAAGGACACCAGCCAAACTTTCTTACAGAAGAAATATTTCACTTAACTTATTGGGTGTGACTGCAAAGCACAATCTCTTCTTATGCTGCCTCATTCATCTCAATAGAAAATAATAGTTGCTAGAAAACACACACAATAGGAATTCTTTCCATATATATCAATTCCTGTTCTGCATTTGATTTTATTCTCTATCTTACATATATTTACTACCCAAAATTTATAATATTTAATATACTTTGAGGAGAGTTTCTTCCCCATAAAAATACATCACATTCACTGTTAAATTGCTGCATAAGCATTCCATTGTATGACTACTGTATAACCTATTTAAGTATCTAAAACTGATGCATATTTGCAGTGTTTCCAATCTTGCTATCATAAGCAGTGCCTTAATAAATACTCTTATACACAGTTATTTTGGCATACGTGCAAGTGCATTCGTAGGATGAAGTCCTGAATGGGTAATTTCTTGTATAAATTATTTATGCATATATATGTTGATATATAGGACCAAACTATCATCCATAAATGCCATAACAATTAAATTCTCCAAAAACCTATTTGAGCATGATAGCTTATTTATATTCCGGCAGCAGTGTACTTGCAAACTTTTTGAAAATCTTAGTCAACCTGAAATTTTAAAAAGAAGGAAATATATTCCCATTTTAGATTTAATAATAGCTATCATACATAACAAATAAAGAAGAATCTAAGTGAAACTTCATGAATTTCAAATGATGTAGCTATTGCTGTGAAACCTCCAAGCTACATGGCATGGATGAAATCATGATGTTATCTTACCAGCATTCAAAAATTTAGTAAATATGATGTAATTCACAAAGGTTTGGTACTTAACCTTTATAGAGGTAATTTTTATGATTTTAAAATTTTACATACCATAAATTAATGTTAAAAACATATTTTCCAAAATGCTATTAGTAAGTAACAGAATAATCTTCTGATTGAATTAGAAAACACTCACAGTTGATATATTTAGGATATCTCTTTGTTCTTTTCTACCAAAGCTTGCAGTAACTTTGTGAATTTGTTACATTAAAAAAAAAAAAATTCAGCGAACACTTTCCTGCTATTGTCTTGAAAATAAAACTGTTCATAATCATTGAAATAATGGATTATAGTTCCACAAAATGTTTGATCCTACTTACTTATTACGAAGGGTTGACAGGAATTGTGACTCCAGTTTTAGAATGAGCTTCCCAGGAGATAAGGTCTCAGGGCAGTGAAGGGAAAAGAAGTAACTTCAAGTTTGTATCAAAGAGGAATTTCTTCAGTGAGATATTTACTCTTATTTTCAAATCCTAAATATAACATTGAATATAGGGTTTTTTTAAAAGACTATTTGCTATGTCAATTTATACTTTAAAATGTGTTGTAGCCAACTTTGATTTATGGTAATGTGCACACAGTACTCATGGCTTTTAACTTATAGGCATGTTAGAAAGTGAAATTAGCTCCATATCTCTACTTTGAAGATAGTATTTTAGGAAGCTTTAGGTAATTATTTTACAGAGTTTCAAGTAGTGTCTTTTAGTTCAATGATCAAATGACACTCTTAAATATATGCATATATTAATAACCAAATGCTGACAAACCCTCTCCCCAAACAAAAACAAAAATGCTATTTATTTACTATTTAAAAATTACTGTCAGAAATTGTGGTAGACACCACCTCTTGTTCTCTTATTCTATATTTAGTATGTAAAAATAATATTTTTAACTAAATATTATAAAATAATGCAAGATGTCAAAACAGAATCTACTGATTTCATTATTTTCACCTATTTCATTTTATTATGAACAAATAATTTTAGTAAAAATTATATTTTATTTGCTTTGTTGAGCCAAAAAAAATTCAAAATTTATTGAGCAATCATTGCTCAACTTAAAACAACTACAAATAGAATATTTGGAGATTTTCATTATCTAAAAATGTGTACTCATAAAAACAGAGTTAACAAATACATGTAGAAAATATGATTGAAAAATACTGGCCTATATCACATCTACAAAAGTATATGCTATACAAATGTGTCTAAAAACCTATAGATTTACGTTATATATCCAAACAGACAGAACTGAAAATATGCTATTGAATATGTTGCACAAAAACTGTATTTGTGACTTACATTTCTAACAAATGCTGATTTTTTCTCTATTGAAATTAAAAAAACACGAAGCTATTTTCTAATGTTACTGTACAGTTTCAAAGGTCAAATGAAAAGATGTTTCTGTTATTAGGTAAGTAGTAAATTATGTTTTATGAATAATTACAAGTAAAAACAAAAGATCCTGTCAAATTGTGAAACAAAATTTGGGATTTAAACAGAATATGTAGAAGTGTAGTAGACTTTAATAGTATTGCATGTATATATTAAATAATTTAAACTAAATTCAGGGGTATAAGTGCAGGTTTATTACATAGGTATATTATGTGATGCTGAGGATGGGGGTACAGATAATCCCATCACCTAAGTAGTGAGCAGAGTAGCTGATATGGTTTGGCTTGTCCCCACCCAAATCTCATCTTGAATTGTAACTCCCACAATTCCCACGTGTCATGAGAGGAACATGATGGGAGGTGATTGAATTATGCGGGCGGCTCTTTCCCACACAGTTCTCATGATAGTGAATGAGTCTCACGAGATCTAATGGTTTTAAAAATGGGAGTTTCCCTGCACAAGCTCACTCTGCCTAGTGCCATCCATGTAAGAGGTAACTTGCTTCTCCTTGCCTTCTGCCATGATTATAAGGCCTCCCCAGGCATGTGGAACTGAAAGTCTGTTAAACCTCTTTCTTTTGTAAATTGCTCAGTCTTGAGTATGTTTTTATCAGCAGCATAAAAACGGACTAATACAGTACCCAATAGGTAGTTTTTCAGCCAGCGTCTCCCTTTCTCCCTCCTTCATTTAATAGTCCCCAGTGACTACTGTTCCTATCTTTATATCACTGTGTACTCAATGTTTATCTCCCACTTATAAGTGAAAACTTGCAATATTTGGCTTTCTGTTTCTGTATTAATCCACTTAGGATAATAACCTCCACCTTCATCCATGTTGCTGCAAAGGACGTGGTTTTATTCTTTTTTAAGGCTGCATATATTCTGCGATGTATATGTTTCACTATTTTTAACCCAATCCATTGCAGATGGGCACAAAAATTGATTCCACGTCTTTAGTATTGTGAATACTGAAATGATGAACATGTAAGTACATGCATCTTTTTTGTAGAACAATTTATTTTCCATAATAAATATAATGGAATTGCTGGGTGGTGTGATAGTTTTGTTTTAGTTCCCTGTGAAATCTACAAACAGCTTTCCATAGAGCCTGAATTAATTTACATTTTCACCAAAAGTATATAAACATTCCCTTCTCCCTGCATCCTTGCCAGCATCTATTTTTTTTTTTTGAGTTTTTAATAGTAATCAGTCTGACTAGTTGAACTTAGTCCTTTAATCTAACTAAAATTTTGTATTATTTGACCATCATTTCCTCAAACCTCCTACCCCTTAGCCTCTGATAACCATGATTCTACTCTGGTTTTGTGAGTTCTACTTTTTGATACCACATATAAGTAAACTCATGTTTTACTTTTCTTTCTGTGCCTGGCTGTTTTACTTAACGTCTTTCTGGTTCATCCATTCTGCTGCAAATGCCAGAATCATTTTCTTTGGTAAGGCTGAATAGAATTCCATTGTGTGTATATATGTGTGTGTGCGTGTGTATATATATATATATCACGTTGCGCATATATATATATTACATTGTGCATATATATATATAACATTTTCTTTATAAACCCATATGATGCTAGATATGGCTTGATTACCTGTCTTTACTATCATGAATAATGCTGAAATGAAAATGAAGGTGCAGATATCTCTTTGATATACTAACTTCATTCCCTTTTTATATATACCCAGAGGTGGGATTATTGGATCATATAATAATTCTATTTTTAGTTTTGAGGAGCCTCCATAATGTTTTCTGTAATGGTTGTAGTAAGTTGCATCCAACCAACAGTGTATCAGGATTCCCTTTTTTCCACGTGCTCATCAAAACTTCTTATTCTTTGTCTTTTTATAACAGCCATTTTAACAGATTGAGGTGATACTTCATTATGCTTTAAATCTGCATTTCCTTGATGATTGGTGATGCTGAACATTTAAAAAATATATGTCTGTTGGGAAGCCCAGGCAGGTAGATCACGAGATCTGGAGACTGAGACCATCCTGGCTAACATGGTGAAACCCCGTCTCTACTAAAAATACAAAAAATTAGCCGGGCGTGGTGGCGGACGCCTGTAGTTCCAGCTACTCAGGAGGCTGAGGCAGGAGAATGGCGTGAACCCGGGAGGTGGAGCTTGCAGTGAGCTGAGATGCGGCCACTGCACTCCAGCCTGAGCAACAGAGCAAGGCTTTGTCGCAAAACAATATATGTATCATAATAATATAACAACATAATAT
>NW_012109763.1:320434-321376 GCF_000951045.1 Mandrillus leucophaeus
AGAATTTTAGACCAATATCCCTGATGAACATCGATGCAAAAATCCTCAATAAAATACCGGTAAACTGAATCCAGCAGCACATCAAAAAGCTTATCCACTCATGATCAAGTGGGATTCATCCCTGGGATGCAAGCCTGATTCAACATACACAAATCAATAAACATAATCCAGCATATAAATGGAACCAAAGACAAAAACCACATTATTATCTCAATACATTCAGCAAAAGCCTTTGACAAAATTCAACAGCCCTTCATACTAAAAACTCTCAATAAATTAGTTGTTGATGGGCGGTATCTCAAAATAACAAGAGCTATTTATGTCAAACCCACAGCCAATATCATACTGAATTGGCAAACACTGGAAGCATTCCCTTTGAAAACTGGAACAAGACAGGGATGCCCTTTCTCATCACTCCTATTCAACATAGTGTAGGAAGTTCTGGCCAGGGCAATCAGACAGGAGAAAGAAATAAAGGGTATTCAATTAGGAAAAGAGGATATCAAATTGTCCCTATTTGCAGATGACATGATTGTATATTTAGAAAACCCCATTGTCTCAGCCCCAAATCTCCTTAAGCTGATAAGCAACTTCAGCAAAGTCTCAGGATACAAAATCAATGTGCAAAAATTCACAAGCATTCTTACACACCAATAACAGACAAACAGAGAGCCAAATCATGAGTGAACTTCTTTTCACAATTGCTTCAAAGAGAATAAAATGTTGAGGAATCCAATTTACAAAGGATGAGAAAGACCTCTTCAAGGAGAACTACAAAACACTGCTCAACAAAATAAAAGAGGGCACAAACTAATGGAAGAATACTCCATGTTTCATGGATAGGAAGAATCAATATCGTGAAAATGGTCTTACTGCCCAAGGTAATTTATAGATTCAATGCCATCCCCATCAAGCTACCAATGACTTTCTTCAGAGAATTGG
>NW_012109763.1:326386-333982 GCF_000951045.1 Mandrillus leucophaeus
TTATGCATTATATATTTTATATAATATATAATGTGTTATATATTATATATTATATGTTATATATATATTATGTATATTGTATATATGTCTGTTGGCTATTTGTATGCCTTCTTTGGAAAAATGTTTACTCACGTCCTTTGCCCATTTTTCAATTGGGTTTTTATTTTCTTAATTTTGAGTTATTTGAGTTTCTTATACATTTTGGATATTACCCCTTCATCATATATATGGTTTGCCAATAGTTTCTCGCATTTTTTAGATTGTTTATTCCCTCTGTTGATTGCTTCCCTGATAGTGCAGAATCTTTGTAGTTTGATGTAATCCTGCTTGTTTATTTTTGCTGTTGTTGTCACTGCTTGCAGCATCATATGAAAAAGAAAATCATTGTCCAGACCAATGTTATGGAAATTTTCTCCTTTGTTTTCCTCTAGTAGTTTTACTTTTTCCGGTTTTATTTGTAAGTCTTTAACCCATTTTGACTTTTGTGTGTGTGTGTGTCTGTACAGGATGAGATAAGGGTCTAATTTCACTCTCTTACTTGTGGCTATGCAGTTTTCCCAGCACCTTTTATTGACGAGATTGTCCTTTTCCCATTGTGTGTTTTGGAACCTTTGTCCCTAATCAATTGACCTTCAGTATGTGGGGTGTATTTTTGGACTCTCTATACTGTCCCATTTTTCTGTGTCTGTTTTAATGCCAGTGCCATGCTGTTTTGATTATGACAGTCAGTGCAATGCCTCCAGCTTTATTCTTTTTGCTCCAGATTACTTTGGTTATTTCAGGATCTTTTGTAGTCTCATATAAATTTGAGAATTTTTTTTAACCACTTCTGTGAAAAATGTCATTGAAATTTTGATAGGGATTGCCCTGAATCTGTAGATCACTTTGGGCAGTATTGATACTTTAGTAATATTTATTCTGCCAGTTCATGAACATGAGATGTTTGCCTTCATTTGTGTCTTTTTAAATTTTGTTCATAAATATTTTACAGTTTTCAGCATACAGATCTTTCACCTCCATCATTAAATTTATTTGTAGGTACTCTTTTTTGTAGCTATGATAAGCATAATTGGTTTCTTGGTTTCCCCTTTTTTTTTTTGCATAGGTCCTTGTTAATGAATAAAATAATACAGAGCTCTGTATGCTATAAGAGTTTGTGTCCTGTAACTTTACTGTATTCACTTATAACTGAATTTATTTACTGAATTCATGTTCCTTATTCTACTGCCACATTTTCTTGATATTTTGGTTTATATTTTTATTTTGTCTGTGTGTTTTATTTGTTCCAGTTAAATTTTGTTTGCATTTCTTATTTTGTACTTAATTTCTAGGAAGAGAAAAAGACATGTTAAATTTAGAACCCCCATATTCAAAGCAGACATAAAACTAACTTTACATGTTTAAAGTAGGAGAAGATCAAACATATAATTTTAAAATTTTCTTGAGATCATTACATTTTAAAATTAATATTGTAATGAGTACTTCACCTTCATATCAAATGCCATAATCTAAATATCTAAAATATTTTCTATATCTGAGTTTCTTATTATAAAAGAAGCCATAAAATATGGATATTTTGACATCTAGCACTGCAAAAGTAAAAAATGATGCTTTATAACATATCCTTGTTAGATTACATATGGGGTAATCACATCATAGATTTTGAAATTAACTTCATCATGTTCAGGATAGATCTTGCATAACTCTCCTGAATTTCAACAGTGTGCCTCACATAGCTTATCAGAAGGAATTTTTCTTGTATAGGTTTGCATGAGACACCACAAATTCAGGATACTTCTACATTTCTCTAGAATGAAATCATCTGAAACTCATTCACCTAGTGAAAATAGAATTTGAGTCTGACTCACCCAGTTCTCTGATGATTCATAGTTTCATAAATGTGTTGATTGAATTCAATAGGTTTATAAACAGTGTAAAAGTAATTGGCCCCAAAAGAGACTCAAAGTTTGACCATGGTCTCTGTAACAAAGCAGCTAGCATTTTCCAGAGTTTGGATAGTGATAAAACAAAATAAACACAAAAATAATGGCCTATGTCTTACGTGTGCAAACAAACTAAATGATACTTAAAGTAGTTTAAACAAAATATAATAGTCTCTTAATGACATGAGGCGGATACCATCACTCAAAAATTCCAAGAATACACTAACAGCCTGATTAAGTAATTTAGTGGTCACTTATTGGACTGAAAGGCCCTAAGATTTGTTTCTTTTCATCTCTATGTGCCATATTACTATGGAAGACAACCCAGGCTCAGTGGAATCATGAAGCAAGAAATCAATTTCCTTTCTCTAGGAAAGAAGCCCACAAAATATTTGTATTCACTTACAAACTTAGCCAAAAGGAAAACAGTATATATTACTAAGCCTAAACAAAACAATGGATCCTTTCTTCAGTAGCACAATGGAGAAGAAGAAGATTCCGTTCTATAGAACTAATCAGGTCTAGAAAAATTATAATGAAGAAATAAGAATAAGTAAAAAATAAATTTTAACATGTTATTTTTACCTAAGTATTTTATTATCAAAAATCCCTTGTTTCTAATAGGTACATAATGTTGGGAATGAAAGACAAGGAATTTTAGAATTGCAGAAGTAAACCTTTGACATTAAGCTATACCTAATAACTATCACATCATAACAAATCCAAAGTAATTCTGAAAATGGTTTCTATATCAAATATAATTATTTTATATAAGACCCTGTATTTTTAAAAAACAAATTTGAATTGGGTTTAATTTTAATTTTTAATTACATTTATGACATTTACTTTTCATTTTCACTAAGCCTTGTCCTTGAAAAGAAATTCATTATGTGCTTATCACATAAAAGATACAATTGGAGCTAAATGCTTAATGTTTAGCTATTTAAGAAAAGAACACTTCACTAATTACTTTCAATCTGTTAGTAAAAGCCAATAGATAATAGGTGTGATTGGAACCACCATATTTATAGAATTCTCTAAAATATTATTTGCTTACATTGAGCTTACTTTAATTGTGAGATTTTCAACATACAAAGTTATTTTGAAATATACACAAAAAGATAAATGTCAAGGTAAAGGAGTGAACTTATGAGCTGACAATATATTATGTTAAACACACTTCTGAATGTTTTAATTACATTTCCTGATTCAATAAGTCAAATGAGAAATAAATATTTTAAATCAAATTTAATAATAAAACCCTCCAGTAGTGAGTGTTAAGCACAATTCAGAAAAAATATATATTTATATAAGATTATTTATAATACTCTCCATTTAATCTCCTTCAGATTTCTAAGGACATAAAAATAACACTTTAAGGAACACTGGACTCTGGATACTAACTAGTTTGCGTTTTTAATTTTGCCGGTAAACAGAATGAAACATAAAGCAGATAAATCATTGGTGAAATCTGTTCACATTATAAGTGACCAATTAAATACAATTCCTTTTTGCTTCTGTGGTTTACTGTCTTATTACAGTTACCTTCCTGACATTAACTATTTTTATTTTCACCTTATAAATAAATGTGCTGATTTCTAGTTTCAGTTTTAAAACGTAGAGCACTTACAATTTCCTGTTCTTAGAAGAAAAAGCTTACTTTTTCTGGATCCATTCAAGAACTGAGGTCATAGAGCAAACCACTATTCCCAAAATCTGAAAAGACAGGAGCATCCCGGCATATACAACTATATATATCTTATATATATATATGAAGTATATTATAAAAATATATAAAAATATAAATTGATAATCTTTATGAAGTTTGGTAATATCTATTAAATTTTAAAACACTTTGACCTAGAATTTTTACTTCTATGAATTTATGAAGGAAACGTAGTACTAATAATAAGTTGCAGTTTCTAGTAGGTTTACTGAAGTAGGTTTTATATCAAAGAGAAAAATATAATTAAAAGATGCTTAATATTCCAAAATGATTTAGTTCTATGGTTATTAATCTGGAAAATAGTTACATTTTAAGCTAAAAAATACAATTGCAAAAATAAAATGTATAGCTGACCCCATTTTTATAGAAATACAGTAGAAAATGAATGAACAGAGCACATACATTTATTTTTAATTGACACATTATAATTATACATATTTATGAGTTACAATTTGATATATGGATACATATATATAACTTCTAATGATCAAATGTTAAAAGTCACACATTTATCACTTCAAACATTTATCATTTCTTAGTTGTAGAAACATACAAAATCTACTCTTTTACCTGTTTGAGACATAAAATATCTTATTTTTACTATAATCACCCTACTATGCACTAATAATGAACGCTTATTCTTTCTTGTTAATTGTAACTTTGTACCCATTATCCATCCTCTCTCATCTCCCCTACCTGTCCCTCCCTAGTCTCTGGTAGTTATTGTTCTATTTATTACTTCTATGAGAGTAATTGTTTTAGATTTTACATATTAATGAGAACATGTGGCATTGGTCATTCCATGCTTATTCCATTGCTTATTCCACTTAACTCTATGTCCTACAGTTTCATCTGCATTGTTGCAAATGACAAAATTCTATTTTTTTAATGACTGAATAGTACTTTATTGTTTATATACCACATTTTATTTATTTGTTCATTGGATGAACACAGGTTAATTTCATGTGTTGGCTACTGTGAGTAGTGTAACCATAAATACAGGATTTCAAGTATTTCTTCAATATACTGATTTCATTTCCTTTCTATATACACCCAGTAATGAGATTTCTGAATCACATGTAGTTCTGTTTTTTTGTTTGTTTGTTTGTTTGTTGTTTGTTTTTGGAACCTCTCCACTGCTTCTTATAATGGCTACAATAATTTACATTTTCACCAACATCATACTGTGACTCCCTTTTCTTCACATCCTCACCAACACTTGTTATGTTTTCTCTTTTGAATAATAGCCATAAATTACTAACATTTTAACTCAAATTCTAAACTGTGATTATTATGAATTTGTATAATTAATTTGAGACAGAAGGATACTTTCAAATGTAAATATAAAGAGTTACACATGGAAAGATATGCTCGAATGCAAACATTATTTTGGTATATACACTAACGATTAACATGTTAAATGACTGTATTCTTGGGCAAAGATTTGCCTTGTCAATCAGCCAAAATGACCTGAGAATAGACTGCAGGCCAGATGCTATATAACATAATATTTTCTTTGGAACATACTTTTTATTCTTTAGAATTAAATACTTCAGTAAATTATGTTACCTTGCAGCTTCCTTTTTGCTCAGTAATTGTGCAAAGAAAGAAAACAAAGTAAGATTTCAACTAATGTGTATGGAATCTAAGTGCACATTTTTATGCTAAGCAGTAGTTGATTCAAAGATAAAATAGACTCAACTTCTAACATTGGAGAAATTAATAGACCACTAAGAGCAGTTAAATGAGCATGTTCCAATGTATGTCATGAATAAAACTTGCCATCAGCAAAGCAGAGTCTGAGAAGAAATGAGAGGAAACAGTTTTATTCAGCGAGCACTAATTAGGAGATTGGCCTCCATGATAAAATGGTAAGGCTGTGACTGCTCACAGACCCTCAAAAGACCTCTCCATTCTTTTAATTAGCTGTCCAGCTCTTCTCAGTGTGAAAGGATGCGGAGTCTCATATTGGCTGCTTGCTTGTTCTCTTACCTATATAGAATACTGGCAAATGACGTTGATTAAATTAAGTTATTCTAACCAAACATGCTGCCTGTGTGCATTATATGAAAGGATGTTTTGTAATTTAACTATTTTTGTGTGGGATGGGGCCATATTTTTTACAGATAAGAATTGACTCAAAGATATAATAAATTAAGAATACAAGAGGTTTGGTTTATATAAGCTATTTTTAACTTACCTTTTAGATTTTCAGAGTTTCCCATCTCCCTAAAAAAGTACCTCTATTAGGTCTGTTTGGTGCATTCCTGGATATTTCTGGATATCCTTGTTAACTTTCTGTCTTGTTGATCTGTCTGATACTAACAGTGGGGTGTTAAAGTCTCCCATAATTATTGTGTGGGAGTCTAAGTCTCTTTGTAGATCTCTAAGGACTTGCTTTATAAATCTGGGTGCTCCTGTATTGAGTGCATATATATTTAGGATAGTTAGCTCTTCTTGTTGAATTGATCCCTTTACCATTATGTAATGACCTCTTTATCTCTTTTGATCTTTGTTGGTTTAAACTCTGTTTTATCAGAGACTATGATTGCAACCCCTTCATTTTTTTGTTTTCCATTTGCTTGGTAGATCTTCTTCCATCCCTTTATTTTGAGCCTACGTGTGTCTCTGTATGTGAGATGGGTCTCCTGAATACAGCACACTGATGGGTCTTGACTCTTTATCCAATTTGCCAGTCTGTGTCTTTTAATTCGAGCACTTAGCCCATTTACCTTTAAGGTTAATACTGTTATGTGTTAATTTGACCCAGTCATTATGATGTTAGCTGGTTATTTTGCTCATTAGTTGATGTGCTTTCTTCCTAGCATTGATGGTCTTTACAATTTGGCATGTTTATGCAGTGGCTGCTACTGGTTGTTCCTTTACATGTTTAATGCTTCCTTCAGGAGCACTTGTAGGGCAGACCTGGTGGTGACAAAATCTCTCAGCATTTGCTTGTCTGTAAAGGATTTTATTTCTCCTTCACTTACCAAGCTTAGTTTGACTGGATATGAAATTCTGGGTTGAAAATTCTTTTCTTTAAGAATGTGGGATATTGGCCCCCACTCTCTTCTGGCTTGTACAGTTTCTAATGAGAGATCTGCTGTTAGTCTGATGGGCTTCCCTTTGTGAGTGATCTGACCTTTCCCTCAGGCTGCCCTTAACACTTTTTCCTTCATTTCAACTTTGATGAATCTGACAGTTATGTGTCTTGGATTTGTTCTTCTCTAGGAGTATCTTTGTTGCATTCTCTGTATTTCCTGAGTTCGTATGTTGGCCTGCCTTGCTAGGTTGGGGAAGTTCTCCTGGATAGTATCCTGCAAAATGTTTCCCAACTTGGTTCCATTCTCCCTGTCACTTTCAGGTACAACAATCAGACATAGATTTGGTCTTTTCACATAGCCCCACATTTCTTGGTGGCTTTGTTCATTTCTTTTTACTCTTTTTTCTCTAAACTTCTCTTCTCACTTTATTTCATTCATTTCATCTTCAATTGATACCCTTTCTTCCAGTTGATCGAATTGGCTAGTGAAGCTTGCTCATCATGTAGTTCTCGTGCCATGGTTTTCAGCTCCATCAGGTCATTTAAGGACTTTTCTACACTGGTTATTCTAGTTAGCCATTCATCTAATCTTTTTCAAAGGTTTTTAGCTTCTTTGTGATGGGTTCAAACTTCCTCCTTTGGCTCCAAGAGGTTTGATCATCTGAAGCTTTCTTCTCTCAATGTGTCAAAGTCATTCTCCGTCCAGTTTTGTTCCATTGCTGGCAAGGAGCTGTGTTCCTTTGGAGTGGGAGAGGCACTCTGATTTTTAGAATTTTCAGCTTTTCTGCTCTGTTTTTTCCCCATCTTTGTGGTTTTATCTGCCTTTGGTCTTTGATGATGGTGACGTACAGCTGGGGTTGGTCTTTGATGATGGTGATGTACAG
>NW_012109763.1:337784-343354 GCF_000951045.1 Mandrillus leucophaeus
TTAATGGATGCAACACACCAACATGGCACATGTATACATATGTAACAAACCTGCACATTGTGCACATGTACCCTAGAACTTAAAGTATAATAAAAAAATACATTTATTAATAAAAAACCATCTAGCTTTGAGATTCTGCCTCCTTTCCAGTTTACACTCACAGTTCCAATTCTAGGTTTTCACAATTATATTGATTTAAATGGCAGGTGTTTAATCCGCTGTAATGTCGCATTTTAGGGCACATGATTTTATTTCACTTGTACACCAAAGCTTCAAAAACATTCGCTGGATATTAACTCATTCATAAGCATGACAATTCTTATAACTGGTATTCTAACATGAGCCTATTTTTTTTATCTACTTCTCATGTTCTTTTTCTTCATTTTTCTTATTTTCCGTTGAACCAGTTTGGCATTTAAGATTCTGGTGTCTACCTATGGATAGCATTTTGACTACAATGTCAAATGTCTGGTTGCCTTTTCTTCCAAATATCATGAGTCCAGGTCGTCTGTCTTTGCAATAATCAGCACAGTAACATTTGGTTGAAAGAACATCTGAATTAGAGTGAGTCAGATCTAAATCTAATTCTCCACTCTGGTCTCTAGTTGTGAGAACAAGCTCTGGGATGATGGGTGTATCACTTAGCATTCAGTAATGAAAAAAAGAAACCATACCAATTATTCTAAAAGATAGAAATTAATTTTTTAAAATGTGTCAATTAGATAAAATTACTAACTAGATGACTTTAAAGATAAGAAGTTTCAGGTATTACAGAGGTGGCAAATGCAGGGAGTAGGTACCCTCCTAGATCTGAAGAAAGTAACAGAGTGGAAAAATTAAGAATGAAGAACGGTACTTTATGGAGCTCAAACTCTGTCCTTGAGGAGAAGGTATCACTTTTTCCATGAGGTATCTCAACTCTGAGGAGCCTCATTGGCTTGGGACACAGACCTTAGAAGAAGAGGCCCAAGCTGGCTAGTGCTAATTTCTTGGATATAAGTGTCTGTGAGAGTTGTAAAACCTGCAATTGGATTCATCTCCAGCCACAGAAAAGAACTGCTATGAAGGATGAAGAAGCATTAGTGGACTGATACTCCGAAGAATGAAGTCAGAAAGCCCACAGAAAATGCATACAAAGCAGAATGGGAACAGAAAGAAACTTTTTGCTTCTGTAGCTTTCCAGTCTTCCTTGAGGATCCCCTATTTTCAGATACGAACAGGGAGCCATCTGGCAAAACAAAAATATGGTTTGCAGCAAACAGGTATGAAACACTCTAAAACTGATGTTAATTTCATCATACACTACTACACTGACTATTACAAAGACAGGGAATATACATTAATATTAGGAGAAAGATATCCAGCCATTTGACATTGTAGTAGTTTATCCAGAATTTCGCTGCAAAACTCTATGCAGCATCACAGAGTAGAGTATAGAAGGATGAAGTTTGGAAGCTGAGAGATGAATAACTTAAAACTTGTCACGATAGGGCTAATATTATGTGTTTGGAAATAAAAAATAGATAACTTATGACATGTAATATATAATATACATAATGGCAGACACTCAGTGTGTGAAAATCATACTACTGATAATGATGATGATGTTGGTGGTAATAAACTGAACATCCTGATTCTCTGCCTGGAGATTATTATAACCTTTGAAAATATTAAAACCTGACATTAGATTGTTCCCTCCTTCAGCACCAGCATTAATTTCCTTGAACTTTTTATACGTTACCTTGCTGTAAGTACCCATTTGTGTTCTAACATAGTTAACATAAGAAAGCTAGGGAGAATTAAGAATATATAGAACATATAAATAATAAAATACTACATAATAAACTCAGAGAGAATTTGTGTCTTGCAATTCTTTCAGCTGAAATCCATGCATTATTATCCATAATATAGTCACATTGTGTGATGATGAGTTGTAGTATAGGAGCATTCTATAATCTGCCAAGGAAGTCTATCAACTATCTAAGTCTTATCATGGGTATGTGTGCCAGGGCTGTGACATTCACAAATGTATCTTTATTTATGTAGATTTCTTCCCCCTGCCTGCTTCATTTACTGACTAAAGTATTCTCAATATATATCCTTGCAGCCCCGCACTTGTTGATCATTGCCAACCGCACCAGATGAGACAGAAAGTTTGCAGGTGGCTGGAATGGGGAAGAATGCCCTTCCTCAATTATGAGTAAGTTTCACAATCGTCCTCTGTCAAGGTGCTTTAACCTGGAGAGTAGGCTTTTTTATGTCGTAGGCTCTATGTGTATTTTACATCAGTTACTTTCCCCCCTGTGCCATCCATAGCCTATAGGGGATCCTTCTTTGATCTCCAACATTATAAACTGATACGGTTTTGGGAGAGAAAGCCCATGAAAATATGAGGGCTCCTGTAAGACTGTGATCTCAGGAATTCCTCATTCTAAAGCTGCTACATCCTCACCCTCCAGCAATTCATAGTCATCATTTAAGTGTTCCTATCAGTTGTACCTTCAGCAGCTTCTGCTCCAGGTAAGCAGGTCTTCATGTGTATATGAAAATGTTTTACTCCTTTTTTCTAACAATTGTTATTATAGGACTATGAATTATGTAGCTTGTAAAAGAGCTTAAAAACCAAAGAGCCCAACGCCTCACTTAATCAGAAATTTTGTTTAACTTCTGCAAGTCAACTATTACTTAATGCAGTTGTTGTATTTATACGGTTGTTAGCAAAAGATAAATGAGCAAATTGAGTTTTATCTGATCATTTAAAATCACTAGCTCTATTTACTCATGTGCATGTTTATATGTGTGTGCATATTTTAAGTAGCTTGTCTCCACCGTACCTGAATATATAAATCATATTTAAAATAATAACTAATCTTGAAGTCATCTATGGTATGCAAATAAATGTATCTTAATAGAGGAATGCAAAACCATAGTAAAAAATTTCAAATATTTGCCCTATGGAAGTTAGTTTTTAAATATAAATGAGTAGAGAAATATTGTACATATACACTATTTGAAGGTTTCCCTTTTTTTCTTGATACAATGTTATAAAAGGATTATCGAGAATTATTAATTTGTCATTTATATATAATAGTAATAGAGTTAATTAACATTGAGTTATTTGTTCAACAAATATATATACTTATTGAACACTAAGAATCATATTAATTCAAACATTTCATAAAAATTAGACACCTAGTATATATAAAATCTTTGGGTTTGTAAGTAAGCACAGAATTATATGCCAGTACAAAGGCATGAATATTGCCCTTATACATTTATGTATATTCTTTAAATCGCACACAAAAATATAAAATTTCAGTTAGAATGTGAAGTATAAACCGTTGTTTTTTTGCTTGTATTTTCCTGTTGAGTACATCTTTATATATACCAATTGTCCATTTGGAAACTATCTTTTGAGATGTGCCTATTTATGTCTTTGGCCCAGTGGTCTTTAGTGTCTTTGCTCTTTTTAAAATTAATTTATTTATAAGACTTTCACATACATATACTGAAAAAAACTTTTGTTGGTTATATGTGTTTGTCTTACTATTCATGTTTTCCATAAAATACGTGTTTAATACTTAATAATTACATAAATTTTAAAAATATTTAATTTTTCCAGCACCATTAACTTAGTAGACTATTATTTTCTTAATACACTGTAATAATATCTCTGAAACATAACAAACATAGCACTTTTAAATTCTCAATTTTTCACAAATGATGTACCTTGTACCAATACCAAATTTTAAAATTATGATGTCTTTACTTCCTATACTTATATCCTCTGCCATATCTCCTTCTTCTTAATTTCTATTTCCCTTCTTTTTCTTATTTTTATTCTTTTTCTTATCCTCTACTTTCTAATTTTCTTTCTTCCCTTCTATTCCCATATTCCCCTGGCTATCTTAACCCTTATACTTCTTTCTCAATTTTAAAGTCAGCATATATTTTATTTAAAAAAAACCCTGTAGAAATTATGCAGACATTTTATTTAAAATCACCCTTAATTTGTAGATTAATTTAGGGACAATTTCCATCAACATTAAATTTAGTCATGTATCTGTGTCCATGATATATCTCTATTGATTTAAGTCTTGTTATTTTCTCCAATATTCTTTTCTAGTTTTTCTGTAATGTTTTGACAAATCTGTGCCACATTATTTGTTTTCAATTTTAATTTATGGAAGGTGAATAATTGAAAATCAAAAGTGTATTTTAGTATGATACTCTCAAAACTAAATATAAAATTTTTAATTTAAAACATTTTTGGGAACTTCTAGTCTGGACAATGGCATAGACTTGTTTCTTTTTCTCACCCAATAAGCATAAATCCTAGAAATAATGCAAAAGAAAACCAAAGGAAGAACTCTAGGTAGTAGAAAGAGAGATGCAAACTGACGTGAGACCCCAGAACTTGAGGAATAACATAAAAGCAAGAGTTTTTTGTTTGGTTGGTTGGTTTAGTTTGATTTTGTTTTTGTCCCTGTACCCAGTGGAAGAAGGCAATCCAGGCCTGACATTTTCTAATCCAAAATTTAACAACAGAAGGCATCCTAAGTAGGTTTATTCTTTTCGAGGATGGAACCGGAGTCCCTCGGAAAACACCAGAGAAGCCTTACGTCGCCACCAACCATGTAAGACCTTAGCAAATAAATAGAAGTTGTGATCAAAAAGAAACAAAAGTAAATTATAGAACTTCAAAAATATAATAACAGAAATTTAAAAAGAAACATGCTGCATGGGCTCAGTAGTAGAGACAGAATGACAGACAATGAAATTAGTGAAGATGAGGAAAAATCGATAGAGTTCACCCAATCTAATAACAGAGAAAACAGATTTACAAAAAGTGAAGAGACTCAAGCACCTGTGAAGACCTAACAAAAGACCCTATATTTTATCACAAAAATCTCAGAAAGAGAAATGAAAAAGAATTGGGCTGAAAGAGTGAAGAAAATGACCAATAATTTCCAAATTTGGTAAAATACAGAAGAGATTTTTAAGAAACTAAGCAACACTATGACAAACCCATCAAAAAGTAGGCAAAAGATATGAACAGTCACTTCTTAAAAGAAGACATTTATGCAGCCAACAGACACATGAAAAAATGCTCATCATCACTAGCCATCAGAGAAATGCAAATCAAAACCACAATAAGATACCATTTCACAAGAGTTAGAATGGTGATCATTAAAAAGTCAGGAAATAACAGGTGCTGGAGAGGATGTGGAGAAATAGCAACACTTTTACACTGTTGGTGGGACTGTAAACTAGTTCAACCACTGCAGAAAACAGTGTGGCAATTCCTCAAGGATCTAGAACTAGAAATACCATTTGACCCAGCCATCCCATTACTGGTATATACCCAAAGGATTATAAATCATGCTGCTATAAAGACACATGCACATGTACGTTTATTGTGGCACTATTCACAATACCAAAGACTTGGAACCAGGCCACATGTCCATCAATGACAGACTGGATTAAGAAAATGTGGCACATATACACCATGGAATACTATGCAGCCATAAAAAAGGATGAGTTCATGTCCTTTGTAGGGACATGGATGC
>NW_012109763.1:343404-344026 GCF_000951045.1 Mandrillus leucophaeus
ATGTACAGATGGGGTTTTGGTGTGGATGTCCTTTCTGTTTGTTAATTTTCCTTCTAACAGTCAGGACCCTCAGCTGCAGGTCTGTTGGAGTTTGCAGGAGGTCCACTCCAGACTCTGTTTGCCTGGGAATCAGCAGTGGAGGCTGTAGAACAGCTAATATTGCTGAACAGCAAATATTGCTGCCTGATCATTCCTCTGGAAGCTTTGTCTTGGAGGGGTAACCGGCCGTGTGAGGTGTCAATCTGCCCCTACTGGAGGGTGTCCCCCAGGTAGGCTACTCAGGGGTCGGGGACCCACTTGAGGAGGCAATCTCTCTGTCCCCAGATCTCCAACTCCATGCTAGGAGAACCACTACTCTCTCCAAAACTGTCAGACAGAGACATTTAAGTCTGCAGAGGTTTCTGCTGCCTTTTGTTCAGCTATTCCCAAGCGGACCTAATAGACATCTACAGAACTCTCCACCACAAATCAACAGAATGTACATTCTTCTCAGCACCACATTGCACTTATTCCATAATTGACCACATAGTTGGAAGTAAAGCACTCCTCAGCAAATATAAAAGAACAGAAATTGTAACAAATTGTCTCTCAGACCACAGTGCAATCAAACTAGAACTCAGGA
>NW_012109763.1:344076-353673 GCF_000951045.1 Mandrillus leucophaeus
ACCATGGAATACTATGCAGCCATAAAAAAGGATGAGTTCATGTCCTTTGTAGGGACATGGATGCAGCTGGAAACCATCATTCTCAGCAAACTGTCACAAGGACAGAAAACCAAATACCACATGTTCTCACTCAAAGGTGGGAATTGAACAATGAGATCACTTAGACACAGGAAGGGGAACATCACATACTGGAGCCTATTGTGGAGTTGGGGGAGTAGGGAGGGACAGCATTAGGAGATATACCTAATGTAAATGATGAATTAATGGGTGCAGCACACCAACATGCCACATGTATACACATGTAACAAACCTGCACGTTGTACACATGTACCTTAGAACATAAAGTATAATTTAACAAAAAAAAAAAGAAGGAAATTAAGCAAATGTCAAACAGGAACAATTCAAATAATTCTATGCCAAGACACATCACAAACCAAACTTCTGAAAACAGAAGACATAAAAAATGCTGAAAGCAGGAAAGAAATCAATTATTAACTACGGGGGCACCAATTTTATAACAAAGGATCTTTAATTTGATTCCAAGGAAGCCAAAAGAAAAGAAAAAACTTTCAAGCCAGAATTCTTATCTAGTAAAGTAATATTTTAGAGATGAATTGGAAACAAAGACACCCTTAGATAAAGAAAATATAAAAGAATTTGTTGCTAACAGACTTACCCTGAAAAACTGGTTAAAGGTGGTTCTTCAAACAAAAATGACATGATAAAAAGAAAACTTAGATTGTCAGGAAAAAAATACCAAGGAAAAGAAATATGAATACATGCAATTATGTATCTTCAGTACATCATAATATGTGGGATGCAACAAAAACAGTGTTGAAAACTTATAGCAATAAGTGCTTATATTAGAAACATGAAAGGGCCTCAAATCAGTACGTTAAGTTGCAATCTCAATAAACTAGAAAAATAAAGCAAAAAAGTAGAAGGGAATAGCAAACATAAAAGCAGATATCAATATAATTAAAATAGGAAAAAAAGAAAATCACTAAAAATAAAACTAGTTATTAAAAATAAATGAAATTTATAAATTTCTATAAACACTGTCAAAAAGAAAAAAAGATACGAATCACCCATATGTAGATTAAAATAGGAAATACTGTGACAAATTCTGAAGTCAATAAAAATAATGGAATACTATAAAAGTGGTTTATGATTCAACATCTTAGGAGAAATGAATCAATTTCTTGAAAGCCATTGTGTTAATCCATTCTCACATTGTTATAATGAACTACCTGAGACTGGATAATTAATAAAGAAAAGAGGTTTAATTGACTCACAGCACCTCAGGCTGTACAGACGTGTGGCTGGGAGACCTCAGGAAACTTACAATCATAGTAGAAGGTGAAGTGGAAGAAAGCATGTCCTATATGACTTGAACAAGCAGAAGAGAGCAAACAGGGAGGTGCTACACAAATTTAAACAACCAAATCTCATGATTACTCACTCATGATCATGAGAACATTATCCAATCACCTCCCACATGGCCCCTCTTCCAACATTAGGGATTACAATTTGACAGGAGATTTAAGCAGGGACACAAATCCAAATCATATCATTCTGCCCTAGCCCCTCCCAAATCTCATCTCCTTTTCACATTGCAAAATACAATCATCCTTTCTCAACAGTCCCCCAAGTCTTAACTCATTTCAACATTAACTTGAAAGTGCACAGTCCAAAGTTTCATCTGATACAAGTCAAGTCTCTTCTGTCTATGAGCCTGCAAAACCAAAAACCAGTTAGTTACTTCCAGGATACAATGTGGTACAGGCATTGGGTAAATACACCTGTTACAAAAGGGAGAATTAAACCAAAACAAAGTGGTTATAGGCCCCATGTGAGTCCAAAACCCAGCAGGGCAGTCATTCAATCTCCAAGCTCCAAAATCATCTCCTTTGACTTCATGTCTCACATCCAGGCTGCACTGATGCAAAGGGTGAGCTCCCAAGGCCTTTGGCACCTTCTCCTCTGTGGCTCTGCAGGGTACAGGCTCCGTAGCTGCTTTTGTGGACTTGGTTTTAGTGCAGAGATTTTTCTTTCTTTCTTTCTTTTTTTTTTTTTTTTTTTTTGAGATGGAGTCTCGCTCTGTCGCCCAGGCTGGAGTGCAGTGGCCGGATCTCAGCTCACCAGTGCAGAGATTTTTCTAGGCACATGATGCAAGCTGTTAGTGGGTCTACTATTCTGGGGTCTGGAAGATAGTGGCCCTCTTCTCACAGCTCTCCTAGGCAATGCTCCAGTGAAGACTCTGTGTGGGGGCTTCAACCCCACATTTCCCGTCTGCACTACCGTAGTAGAGGTACACTGTGAAGACCCTGCCCATGCAGCAAACTTCTCCCTGGACATGCAGGCTTTTCCATACATCCTCTGAAATCGAGTCAGTAGTTCCCAAGCCTCAGCTCTTGTCCTCTTGTCCTCTGTGCACCCATATGAAAGCTCCCAAGGCTTACAGCTTGACCTGTTGGAGCATTGGAATGAGACATATCTAGGACCCTTTTAGCCATGGCTGAAGCTGGAGTGGCTGGGATGCAGGGAATAGTGTCCTCAGGTTGAGCAGGGCAGCAAGGTCCTGGGCTGGCCTGGCCTACAAAACCATTCTTCCCTTCTAGGCCTCAAGGCCTGTGATGAGAAGGGCTGCTGTGAAGGTCTCTGAAATGTCTTCAAGGCATTTTCTCCATTGCCTTACTTATTAACATTCAGGCCCCTCTTTACTTATGCAAATATCTGCAGCTGGCTTGAATTCCTCCCCAGAAAATGGTTTTCTTTCTTTCTTTTTTTTTTTTTTTAAGATGGAGTTTCGCTCTTGTTGTCCAGGCTGGAGTACAATGGCACAATCTTGGCTCACCACAACCTCCACCTCCTGGGTTCAAGTGATTTTACTGGCTCAGCCTCCCGAATAGCTGGGATCATGGTCAGACTGCAAATATTCCAACCCTTTATGCTCTGTTTCCCTTTTAAACGTTAGTTCAAATTTCAAATCATCTCTTTGTGAACACTCATAACCGAACACTTTCAGAATAAGCCTCTTGAATGCTTTGCTGCTTAGAAATCTCTTCCACCAGACACCTTAATTCATTTCTCTCAAGTTCAAAGTTCCACAGATCTCTAGGGTAAGGGCTCAATGCCACCAGTCTCTTTGCTAAAACACAAAAAGAGACACTTTTACTCCAGTTCCAATGAGTTCCTCATCTCCATCTGAGACCACCTCAGACTGAACTTCATTGTCCATATCACCATCAGCATTTTGGTCACAACAATTTTACTAGTCTCTAGGAAGTTGCAAAATCTCCCTCATCTTCCTGTCTTTCTCTGAGCCTTTCAAACTGTTCTAACCTCTGCCGATTACCCACTTCCAAGGCTGCTTCCAAATTTCAGGTATCTTTATAGCAATGCTCTGTTCCTAGGTACCAATTTTCTGTATTAGGCCGTTCTCACATTGCTATAAAGAACTACCTGAGACTGGGTCATTAATAAAGAAAATAGGTTTAGTTAACTCTCAGTTCCTCAGTCTGTACAGGAAACATGGCTGGGGAGGCCTCGGAAAGTTACAATCATGGCAGCAGGCAAAGAGGAAGGAGGCACAGCCTACATGGTTGGAGCAGGAAGAAGAGAGCAAATAGGGTGGTGCTACACACTTTTAAACAGCCAGATATCATAAGAACTCATTCAGTATCATGAGAAGAGCAAGGGGAAGATCTGTCCTCATGATCTCACAACCTCCCACTGGGCCCCATCTCCAGCACTGGGGTTTACAATTTTAAATGAGATTTGGGTAGGGACAAATTCTAAACCATATCAGCCACAAATAACCGAGACTCAACATATTTTATAGATAATGTGAACAGTCCAATAACCATTAAAAGGAATTCAATTTTTATTAGAAAGCTTCCAAGAAAAATAATCAGATGATGTCACTCCAGAATTCTACTAAACATATAAAGAAGAATTACACAAATTGTCTACAATTATTTCCAGGAAATCAGATATGAGGAAGAACTTCCCACGTCATTTTATGCAACCAGTATATTCCAGATGTCAAAATCATACAAAGAGTATATGAAAAAGGAAATAGACAAACTAAAATTATCATGAACTTAGATGCAAAATTCTAAATAAAATATTAACTATTTCTAATAAATATGCAACAATATAAAAATAACTATATACCTAGACCAAATGTTATTTATTCCAGATGTGCCAGGTTAGCTGATCATTCAAAATTCAATTGTTTTATTTATCATATAAATAAATCATATATTTATGTATATATTATATTAACAAGCTAAATAAGAAAAATAATTACTATTATAAATTAACACAAAAGTACATTTAACAAAATTTAATAATCCTTCATTATTAAGAAAAAAACTATCAGAAGCCTAGGGAAATAATGTAAACTTCTTCAACTTAATAATAAACAGCTATAAAAAGACTATAGTTAACATTGTCTTAATGGTGAAAGACAGAATATTTTCTCCCTACGATTAAGGACAAGATATTCATGGCATGTCTATTTCACAATTCTTTTTCTTCATTATACTGGAAATCTAGGTAGTGCAATAGGAAAGTAAAGGAAATAAAAGGTATATCTATCAGAAAGGAAGAAAGAAAATTATAGTATTTTCAGATGACATGATTGTTTATGTAGAAAAAGTCAGAAATTTTAAAAGAAAAGGTTTTCCTGGAACTAACAAGTTTATCATAGTCACAGACTGCAAATTCAACAAAAGACATAAATTCTGTTTCCACATACAATGATTATGTGGACACTGAAAAAAATACAATAATATTTACAAACAGGCCGGGCGCGGGGGCTCACGCCTGTAATTCCAGCACTTTTGGAGGCCGAGGCGGGTGGATCACGAGGTCAGGAGATCCAGACCATCCTGGTTAACACAGTGAAACCCCGTCTCTACTAAAAATACAAAAAATTAGCTGGGCGTGGTGGCGGGCACCTGTAGTCCCAGCTACTCGGGAGGCTGAGGCGAGAATGGCGTGAATCTGGGAGGCGGAGCTTGCAGTGAGTGGAGATCGCGCCACTGCACTCCAGCCTGAGCCACAGAGCAAGACTCTGTCTCAAAAAATAAATAAATAAATAAATAAATAAATTAAATTAAATTAAATTAAATCATATTCACAAACAAATATTTAAAAATAAATTACTTGAGTATGCATTTAACAAAATAAAACAAGTATAGGATCTGCATCTTGAAACTTTTAGAAGGCATGAAAGAAATCAAAGACCTTGACTAGGCACAGTGGCTCATGCCTATAATCCCAGCATTTTGGGAGAGAGAGAGATATATATATATATGTATAGTTTTACAAAATATCTCAAAATCATTCCCCAGAGTGGCTCTATATATTCTTTCATTGCCATCATCAATATATAATCAATTTTTATAGATAACATATATATATGGACACATATACATGTATATACATAAAGAGAGAGGTATATGTTTATCTATATAGATCATAGATTTAAATAAAAAGATTTAATTTTTTTTAAACCTAGGAGGATGTCGTCTGTCTAGGCCAAGACCGTAAGTTCTTCTTTTTTTTTTTTTTTTTTGAGACAGGTTCTCACTCTGTCATCCAGACTAGAGTGCAGTGGCACACCACAACATCCACCTCCCAGGCTCAAGCGATTCTTCTTCCTCAGTCTCCCAAATAGCTGGGATTACAGGCATGCACCACTACACCCGGCTAATTTTTGTATTTTTATTAGAGACGGGGTTTCACTATTTTGGCCAGGCTAGTCTCGAACTCCTGACCTCAAATCATCTACCCGCCTTGGCTTCCCAAAGTGCTGGGATTACAGTTATGAGCCACCGTGCCTGGGGAAGTTCTTGGACTGCAAAACAAAATCACAATCCATAAGAGCCTAGATAGATGAATAGACACAATTTAAAACATTTCTCCATAAAAGACCATGTAACATCAATGAAAAAGGCAAAGACTGGAAAAAAAATATTTTCAAACCATATATTTAAAAAGGACTAGTCACTAAAACATGAAGAACTCTTGAAACTGAAAAGTTAAAAAACAGAGCAAAAGATATGAAGAAACACTTCAATAAAGAAGATAGATGGATGGCAAATGAGAAAATAAAAAATTTTCAACATCATTAGCCTTCAGCAAAATGCAAATTAAAAGTACAGTGAACTATTATTAACATGTATCAGAAAGGATAAAACATAAAGTAGTGATGCCACAAAATGATGATAAGGATGTCGAGAAATTGATTATATATTGATGGTGGCAATGAATCATTCTCGGGAATAATTTTGTGATATGTTGCAAAACTAAACATGTAGTTATCATGTAACCCAGCAGTTACACTGTTGGGCATTTATCACAGAGAAAAGAAACCCGTACATCAATATTCACAATTGCTTTATTCAGGACAGTCAAACACTGGAAACAACCTGAGTGTCCTTCAACAGATGAATGACTCCACTGTGGTATGTAGAACACAGATAAACTATGGTACAACATACTATAGAATACTACTTATCAATAAAAATGTTCAAACTATTGATACATGCAACCATCTAAATCAATCTCCAAATAATTATTCTCAGTGAAAAATGCTAATCCCAAGTGTTATATACTCTATGATTACATTTGTATAATATTTTGTATTATATTTTTATAAATGAAGAGCATATCAGTAGTTGTAAGGGGTTGAGGGAAAGGAGGAGAATGTGACAGGAAAGTGGCAAGAAAAAAGGATTCTTGTGTTAATCAAACTGTTTGGTATATTGAGTATGTCATTGGATACAAAAACATATTACATGGAATTGTATGATATAAAACACACACACACATGCATACACACTTCACAACTATAAATGTGAAGATTAGAATAAAATTGGTAGATTATCTCAATGTACAAAAATATTGAGTCATTAGTAGTAACCAAAAAATAGAAAAAATGTAAACTTTTTGTTTTTGCATTCTGCATATCACTTCATCTCAGTTCAGAATCTTATAAGTGCTAGAAATTAAACATTTGCTCAATATATTAGTCAGAGAATTAGAACTAATAGGATGTGAACACACAGACAGGGAAACAGAGACAGAGACAGAGAGACAGAGACAAAGAGACAGAGAAAGAGACTGATTTTAAGCAATTGGCTTAATTGATTGGCAAGTATTAAATTTGCAGAGCATGCTGGCAGGCTGGAGACCCAGGGAAGTGTGATCTTGAAGTTTGAAACCAAAATCAATCAGAAGGCAGAATTCCCTCTTCATCTAGAAAACTAGCTTTTTTCTCTTAAAGTCTTCAATTAACTAGACAATGCTGCACACATTATAGAATGAAACCTGCTTAAATAAAAGTCTATTGATTTATATGGTTTTCTCTAAAAGATATTACAATGACATCTAGAATAGCATTCGATCAACTGTTTGAGTTGCCACAGCCTAGCCAAAATGATGTGTAACATTAGCCATCATGTTCAATATTACTGTATTTTAATCGGGATTATAGTTTGTACCTAGAATATAGATTGACAACCAAATTCCCACACCTATAGACTTGTTTTTAATTATGATAAAGAGGAAGGTATCACTGAATAAGAGTAATTTCAGAGACATCTGTGAAAATTTCCTACCAATTAAATACTGCCAACGGACAGTCAAGAGATCCACAGACATCTGTTATTTTGCCTGAACAGTGTGTAAGACAATATGAAGAGTTTTAGATAAAACATGCATTCCTTAATTTGGCCAAGACCTTCATCTCCTGTCTCTTATGTTTTACACCAATCTCAATTCACCCGATCCCAGGAAGAAATCTTATTTAAAATGAGGCTTGCAGGATTGTTAGAATTTGCAGGAGTGGTTCAGAAAGAAATGTGATTTCAAAGGAACTGATTTAGAAATAGCATATGGGTTTTTAGGGCAATAATTTATTTATTGTCCTTCTTGTGAAGAAATGATCAAATAGCTGTAATATTTTTCTTGTGTTCTAAGGGCTGGAATGTTTTAGAAAAGATAAAAATGTAATACATCACATGCAAAATGTAATAAAATTAATGGTTTATTGTATAACAAGTTAAAAGAAAAAATATCTATAGGAAAGTTAATATTTTAATTTATTCCTTCTTTTGGGGGCATAACAAAAATGTACCATTGTGTTTTTGCATAATACAGAAGTGCAGACATAAATATTTTTGTAAAGTACTCTAAGAAAAAACTCTTTTATATTTTCCTGATTTTATAAATAGCTATAAAGCAGAAGGAAAAAAAAATTCCTTTCTTACTAAAGCTTTTTGCCCATTCACAACAGATGTTGTTTCCACAAATTGGTTTATAATTTCTTTCATAACTCAGACAGAACAACCCTTCAATTTATAGTCAGGAATAGATATAGTGCTGCATATAATTCTGGTAATTATGTAACACAACTGCACTTTGCTATTTGAAAACCTTGGCCATCAATCATTCAGTTTAGTGTTGGGTTAACTTAATCTTCTGTTGCACCAGCTGTGCAAGGCTCAGCCACAAACACAGCGGATTTGACAGACTTCTACCCAGTAAAGTGTAAATTATCAACATGTAAGATAATAGGTTGCTAGACACCTAGCCATCTAGTTACATAGAATGGATCTGCAGTACATGCAACAACGGCAAAACTTTTGGGGGTTGGGGCGGTGGGAAGGCATAATCAATTTTTTACTGCATATCACATCAACACAGTTGTTGCTTAATTTTTTTAAACTGGTTTTTTTTTTTTTCCTAAACGTGACTCATGCCTCAAAATATTTTCATTTATGCCATAACTTAGAGTCTTGGGTTGAGAGAACTTTATTTTAGATACCATTGTTCAGAAAAAAGAATTGTAATTTATAAACAGTATGTGTGTGGTAGAGGTCAGAAATTAGAATACTTAGTCCAGAAAAGCCATAACTCCTAAATTAAGAGCCTGTCGTCACTAGGTTTTTTAGTGTATGTAGTATTATGCTCATTTTATATCTTATTGACATGAAATAAAATTCCATTAATAGTAATTAAGCTGAAGGTACTAGAGAAACACTGCTCATCTTAAAATTTAATGTTGGTTAATAATTTACATTTTTCATAGTATTTTCTATTCATTAATTTATTCAAAACTAGAAATATTTTTATAAAATAATTTATGCAAGGTTCCTTATCCATATTACAGAAGATATTGAATTTTGGAGTAGTAAAATGACAATTCAAATCTCACAGTATGTAGGAGGGAAAGGCCAAAATACAAGTCAATTCTACAATCTTGGCAACTTCCATTCGATGACCACATAAAAGTATATATCTTAGTTATATATAATACAAATAAATTTATTACATTTAAACATAAAGGGATCCAGTTTCAGCTTTCTACTTATGGCTAGCCAGTTTTCCCAGCATCATTTATTAAATAGGGAATCCTTTCTCCATTTATTGTTTTTGTCAGGTTTGTCAAAGATTAGATAGTTGTAGATGTGTGGCATTATTTCTGAGGGTTCTGTTCTGTTCCATTGGTCTACCTCTCTGCTTTGGTACCAGTACCATGCTGTTTTGGTTACTGTAGCCTTGTAGTATAGTTTGAAGTCA
>NW_012109763.1:358432-363609 GCF_000951045.1 Mandrillus leucophaeus
ATGGTCTCGATCTCCTGACCTCGTGATCCACCCGTCTCGGCCTCCCAAAGTGCTGGGATTACAGGCTTGAGCCACCGTGCGTGGCCCTATTTTTAAGTATATTTTTAAGTGAACCTGCTGTTTTGGGGGTTGTATGTTCCATGCCCTAATTTAATTAGTATGATTTGTGTAAAGTCCGGATTCAAAAATACATCTGGATAGTGAGAAGAAAACAGGACTTTTTGAGATATATAAAATATTGATTTAAGCTTGGCATGCTGAATGCTAACATTTTTAAATTAAATTGTAAAATTATTAAAATCATTAACATGTTAGACATTAGCTGGAGAAAGCATAGAAATGCCAGAACTTGCAGTCAAGCATGATGTCTCCACTTAAAAAGTGAAGACAGAAGCTCAAGTGTTACAAAGTCTAGGTTTTATGTTTTGGTGGTACTGATAGTTGGTATCGAAAAAGAGATATAAAAAGGAGGCTCTACATTCAGTCATGACAATAGGATATATCTGTTCACACTTCCTTGTATTTTTACATAATTCTCTTAGGGCTCAGTGCTACCAATAGGGAAATGACTCCCATGGCAGGACAGGGACTTTGCTACAGCAGATACTATCCTAGGCATAAGGCAGAAACAAGGCACAGACACAAGATAATTAAGACATGACTTATGATTTTGAGGAGACTCTCCAGTGATTATCTCCTCACAGAAATATCACTTTGAGCAATTATCCACACCCTAAATTACCTTCACAAGCATTCAGAAAACCCAGTGAGAGATCATAAAACCTAGCTGCAGCATAATAATAAAAAAAGGTACACTGGAAGGAGTCGGAAAGACAGATTTACATTACCTGCATTATCTCTTCCTCAAGCATATTCAGTACAAAGTGTGAGTAAGATCTTCCACTTGAGGGAAAGAGGAAAATGAACACAGTACTTTGCCTTAGACGCCAACACTGGATCAACACAGTAAAATCCAGTATTGGAAAGATCCCTATGCCCACGTATTTCAGGACACTATCTATGGACAAAAGCTCTAGACTTGCCCTAGTACCAGACAGAACCACACAGCCCAAGACTTCAGGCTTGTATGATAGTCTCAATATCCAGGCTGCATTCCCGGTGAGCTGATTTCAGTGGTCCTGGGCTCCAGAGAACCGTCAGTGGTAGGCAGCTGTCAGTAGCCCTAGGCTACTGGCACAGACCAGTGCTCTATTAGCTGCACCTGCTCCAGGTTTCTGACCCACCCTAGGGGCATGGCTGCTGTAATGGGTACCAGGCTTCTTGCAGCATCAGGCCATACACGGCTGTCCCACACTTCTGGCACTTCATAGTGCCGTACCTGCTCCAGGACTTTCCCAGACAAAGCCCGTCTGTGAAGACTGGAATAGCACCTACTTCATTATGTGTGCAGACATCTGCATATCATCACAAGGACCAAGAATAATCAGATAAACATGACATCCCCAAATGGACAAAATAAGGTGACAGTGTCTATCTCCAAAAAAATGGAGATCTATGAATTGACTGACAAATAATTCAAAATAACTGTTTTAAGGAAGCTCGGCGAACTTCAATGAAATATAGAGAAATAATTCAATAAAATGAGAAAAACAGTACGTTAACAGAACAAAAAATTTAATAGAGAGATTGAAATAACAATTGCAAAAAATCAAACAGAAATATTGGAGCTGAGAAATACAATGAACAAAATGAGAAAGGCAACAGAATGCATCGACAACAGCAAAATGGACTGAGCAGAAAAATCTGTCAATTCAAAACGGGAATTTTCAAATATACCTTCAGAGGGAAAAAAAGGAAGAGAATAAAAAGGAATGAAGAAAGATTAAGGAATTAATGGTATAGCATGATAAAAGCAAATGCTTGAGTAATAGCAGTTAAAGAAGTAGAAGACAAAGATAAAGATGTAAAAGCTTATTAAAATAAATAGTAGCAGAAAACTTTCAAACTTAGGGAAAGATATACATATACATGTACAGGAAGGTTAGAGGTTTTTAATCAGATTGAATTCAAATAATACTATCCCAAGACATTTTATAATAAAACTATTATAAATCAGAGGCAAAGAGAGGATCCTGAAAGCAAGAAAATAAGACATAAATAACATATAAGGGAATTCAAATATGACTAGTAGCAGAGTTCTCAGCAGAAATCTTAGAGGATAGGGGAGAGTGACATTTGCTGAAGGAAAAAGCAAAGCATGACAACCAATAATATTATACCCTGCAAATCTGTCCTTCAAAAATAAAAGTCACAAAGAGCTTTTCCCAGGGAAATAAGCTCAGGGGGAACATTACCTGTCTTACAAGAAATGCTGAGAAGAGTTCTTTGAGCTGAAACAAAAATATGCTAATACATAACAAAAAAATCTGAAAGTATAAAACTCACTGGTAAGAGTAAGTACAGAGTTAAATTCAGAATACTTTAACACTATAATGCTGTTATATAAATCACTTATAACTTTAATCTGAAGGTTAAATACAAACCTATTAAAATGCTACAATAATTTATTAAGGGATACGCAATGTAAAAAGATACAAATTGTGACATCAAAAATTCAACATGATGGTGAGAGTGAAGTAAATGTGTCATTTTTATGTGATCAAAATTATCAGTTTAAAAACTTGTTATAACAAGAAAAATTTTGGAAGCCTCATTTTATCCAAATCCAAGGCAAAAATCTATGATAGATACACAATAAAGTAAAAAAAGAAAGAATCAAACATATCACTAAAGAGAAAGCATATAGCCACAAGGAAGACAGTAAGAAAAAAAAGCAAATAAATTATGTATGTAACAACTAGAAAACCACAAAATAACAGTTTTAAGTCCTTATCTATCAGTAATTACTTTGAATGTAAATGAGATAAATTATCTAATAAAAACAGTTGCTGAATGAATAAAAATGTGACTGCAAACTATGTGCTGCTTACAAGAGATTCACTTAACCTGTAAAGATACATGTAGACTAAAAGTGAAGGGATGGAACAAGATGCTCCATGATAATGGAAAACAAAAGTGATCAGTAATAGCTATACTTAAATAAAATAAACTTTAAGTCAAAAGCTGTGAAAAGAGGTAAAGTTATTTGATAATAACGATGGATTCAGTTTAGCAAAAGCATACCATCATTGTAAATATACACACCCAACATAAGTGTACCTAAATATGTAAAGCATGTATTAACAGATCTGAAGGAAGAGGCAAATTGAAACACAATAATAGTGAGGGAGTTCAATATTCCACTTTCAGCAGTGGACAAATCATCTAGACAGAAAACCAATATAGAAACATGGAATTTAATCTACATTCTAGAGCAAAAGGAACTAACAGACATGTCCAGAACATCCCATATACCACATACAGAAAACACATTTTACTCAAAAATCAGTAGAGGTAACCAACACTGGTAAACTAAGAACAATAAAAGACCCTGAGGAGAAGAAATCATGCATTTCAAGTAAACAATGCCCCTTTGAGTTTTGGACAGGTGGCATGTGTCCACTCTCAACTAATGTCAGCCAGGCTAAACTGGCAGCTTAGTGCAGGTTTAGGTATCTAATTTCAAACTTAAAACACTAAAGACTTGAGAAATACGTGGAACAACATCCTTTGAAATTTGACATTTGGTCAGTTGTCTATATGCACAAAGTAAAAATTGATGAAATTAATTATGTTCACAGTGGCCTTTAATTAAAATGGTGCTACCAGAAAGATTACCTGAAATTTAAATAATGGTTAACAATTTGTTTTAGCTGCAACCATCATTCTTAGCAAACTATCACAAGAACAGAAAACCAAACACCGCATGTTCTCACTCATAGGTGGGAACTGAACAATGAGATCACTTGGACTCGGGAAGGGGAACATCACACACCGGGGCCTAGGGAGTTATACCTGATGTAAATGACGAGTTGATGGGTGCTGACGAGTTGATGGGTGCAGCACAGCAACATGGCACAAGTATACATATGTAACAAACCTGCACGTTATGCACATGTACCCTAGAACTTAAAGTATAATAATAATAAAAAATAAATTAAAAAAAAACAATTTGTTTTAAATATGGAGTAAAGTGTTTGTATTTTCTAAATGTATAAGTTTGATATATCTGGTAAAGTTTTTTTTCCCCCTGATTTACAATGTAATGTTTAGGAGACCCCATGAAACACAATTCAGGTTCATATACAAAGTAAAAAATATAGAGCTATATTTTTTTCACCTAATGATTGTAAAATGAAAAATTTAAATAATCACATTGTTTTATAATAGCAATATATTTCATGACACATTAAAGAGAAATGAGAATTGACTAAGCCTATACATTTCCCTGAAATAAACATTATTATGTGGGTTCATTTTATTGGTAAATAGTTGAAAAATATAATCAAAGGACACAAAAATAATAAATATTAGGGCCTTTGAAAATCGGTAACAATACATGGTTAATTTCAGAAGCTCCCAGGACTTGAGTAAATTAAGATTGTGAAATAATTGATGCCCTCTTCCTCCTTTAGAATGCACATAAACTACTTCAGTCCTAACAAAATTTTTTGCATATGATAAATGTAGTTAAATATCTGTGAAGACAGTTTGTGTTTCAAACTAAACTGAGCTGCTTATATTCCTGGAGCAAAGGAATTACAGGTTTTTGAGCTCTTCTTTGTATTCACTAAAAATCAGGCCAGCCTAAGTGCATCTTACTTGAGAGTTTCAAAATTATCTAATTCATGTCTCACTGTAAGAAAAAAGAAACACAAGAGATATGCTTGATTTGGGAACTTAATCTTACAACAAGTAAAACAAAAAAAAAAAGTTTTATGGTGTGATATTATTTTCTGATTGGAAATTACAAAAATATCATTCCTTTTTAAATTTCAACTTTTATATTAGATAAAAGGGGTATATGTGCAGGTTTGTTACATGGGAATATTGCATGATGCTGAGGTTACAGGTGCAGACCTCATCACCTAGGTAGTGAGAATAGGACCCTATAGATAGTTTTTCATTCCAAGCCCTGCTGCCATCCTTCTCCCTCTAGTCGTCTGAAGTGTCCATTGTTCCCATGTTTACGTCCATGTGTGCTCAATGTTTACCTCGTACTTATAAGTGAGAACATGCAGTATTTGTTTTTTTGTTCCTTTCTTTCTTTTTTTTTT
>NW_012109763.1:363659-367117 GCF_000951045.1 Mandrillus leucophaeus
TTACTGCAACCTCCACCTCCTAGGTTCAAGCAATTCTCCTGCCTCAGCCTCCCTAGTAGTTGGGACTACAGGCATGCACCATTGCACCTGGCTAATATTTGTATTTTTAGGAGAGACAAGTTTGACCATGTTGGCCAGACAGGTTTCAAACTCCTGACCTCATGATCCACCTGCCTCGGCTTCTCAAAAGGCTGGGATTACAGGCATGAGCCACTGTGCCCAGATAAGAGTATAGTGTTTTTTAGGATGCATTTAAATGAATTATTTAATTGAAACTATTGACATTGAAAATTGAAGTTAAAATGGAGCTACTTTTATCACTGGCTTTAATAGTTGTTCTCTGGCTCTATAGTTAGCCAGTACTAACTTGAATCTTAATTCCTCAGCAAATTACTTAAATCTTCTAAACAACAATTTTCTTATTGATATGGTTTTGCTGTGTCCCCACCCAAATCTCATCTTGAATTGTAGTCCCCATAACCCCCATGTGTTGTGGAAGGGATTAAGTGGAGATAATTGAATCACAGGAAGGGTATCCCCCACCCTGTTCTCGTGATAGTGAGTTAGTTCTCACAAGATCTAATAGTTTTATATGGGGCTTTCCCCTTTGCTGGGTACTCTATTCTTCTCCTTCCTGCTGACATGTGAAGAAGGCCATGTTTGGTTCCCATTCTGCCATGATTGTAAGTTCCCTGAGGCCTCCCCAACCCTGCAGAATTTTGAGTCAATTAAACCTCTCTCCTTTATAAATTACTCAGTCTTGGATAGTTCTTTATAGCAGCATGAGACCAGATTAATACACTTATTGAATGAAAACAATAATAGTTCTCCCCTCATTAGCATTATGCATAAATAGATATATAGATACTCTTATTGACTGATAGCAATTTCTCAGAGATACCTCTATTATCAACATGATTCTAGTTGTTAGCTGTTATTTTTCAGATTTTTCTCTCAGTCTCATTTGGTCATTAGTAGACTTAATTTAAATTTTCCCAACTTTAAATTCAAACTGAATTCAAGATACATATTTGCAGTTTATGCATTAAGTTATTTCATTTTTTGGTTTGTCAGGATTTAGATTCTTCATTTGCTCAAAAATGACAATAATACCTTACCAACCTTCTTTACTGAGGTGCTACGAAAAGAAACAAAAAGGCAAGAGACAAAAAATGTTCCTAAGCGGTAAACCTCTAAATTTTATTAAAGTGACAATTTTACAGAGAATTCAGAAGTACTAGAAATATAAAACATATAAAAATACAAAAAATGTACTAGTCTATCTTAAAGCATTCTTTACTTTTATTTTAATAGTCATAATTTTGAGCAGCAACTGATTTTAAAGCTATGAACATATAATGTCTTAAATGTTCAATATTAATCTATAATACTCAAAATTATGTACTACTTTGTTGAATAATAGTTCTTAGAACTTTGATGAGAGAACAATTTTTTTCTAGTACGCTACTAACTTTATAAGTCACATTATAGTTTAAAACATAATAAGAAATAAACTATTCTCTATATTTTCCTGAAAATATGCACAATGGAACATCCTTGAATGTGAATTTTTTTTTTATAATTGTGCCTTTGTAAGACAATATACTTTTTCTCAGTCTCTCATCTTTCAAAAAACAGGCTAGAAAACTTAACTTCCTCTTACAACAGAAAAAAATCTTATAAAGCAGCCTCTTTTTCATAAGCTATTAAGTGTAGGAATGTTATAAAGTAGTCTATAAGAAAATGTAAAATAATGCTTGATTTTACTTCTGTTTTACAAGTATATCGTTCACTAATATTTCAACTCTACAAAAACAAATATCACTACCATTTTCCATTTAAGAAACTGACATAAGTAAGGTCACAAAGGTAAAGCCAGTAGTAAAATTCTAGGCTTATGACTTCAAAAGCTCTGTCCAATCAATATAACTATCATTAACATGCACAGTAACTGTTTGGGTTATACTAAGAACAGTATCAGAACTATAACAGTGCACAATACAACTCAATGTAAATGTACCTAATCAGTTTAAAACTCTACAAGATTCATATCTCCTAACCACATTAATGACTAAGAGAGATGTCACTTTTGATCTAGTCCATAATTTGGGACTAATGTTTCCCATTCATTAACACTACATTTCATTTATAAAAATATGTAGTTAAAATTCTGATTTGGAGATTAGAGGAACATGCATAGATCAGAGAAAAAGAGAAGTATATATTTTGCAACAGTGGGTTGAAAAGCTACATTTAGATGAACAGGTACCATAATTTTAGCAAAGGTTATAAATCTCCAATTGAGTAATAGTTGTAGCTTCCAAGTGGCAGCAGAGGTCTCTAATTAAAGAACCACTGGGACAAGTTGAAAAGGGAAGGTACAAGTTCCTCTGTGTCCTATAATGAAGTCAAGATTTTAATCTAGATTTTAAAGTATTAAATCCACAGTTCAGAAACTGTATAGTGTCTTCCTCTTTCACAGACTCATCCATAGTGATTTCTACTGATGATTTTCTGTAGGAAGGCAACCACGTATGCTGCCTAGATACCCTGCTGTATGCATGTATTAGAAATTCTGATAAAGATAAACTAAGACTTCATTAAATAAGATGCTAATGCTAAGTAATTGTTCTGTAGTATTATAATTAAATATGATGTGTCTTGATAAATGTCACTTATTAGTCCCTCATGACATTTAATTGATCTAATACTGGGCAGAATTTTGAAAGATTAAAAATTGAAGTCAGTGAAGGGCAAACAGGTTGAATCGTGCCTTATGCTTAAAAGCATACTTATTAGAAAAACCATTAACATTCTCATAAAAGTTAAACAGGCAGGCATATTTGAAGTCAAACACACAAAACTGTTGTTTAGGGGAGTAGATACGGCATTATTCTACTGAGAAATAGGACACTTCTGCTACTGAACTCACTTGGCAGCCATGTCTAAAGTGCTGGTTTTACTTTTGTAGGTGCTATAATTTTATAGAGAATTGACTTATTTCCAAAAACAGACAATAAAGAAATAGCATGTCGAGACAGAATGAAATCATAGCCTATAACACAATTTGAAAAGATAGAGATGATTTAAAATATGGAAGATACATCTTGGAGGATGCGTATCATTTATCTTCAAATCATTGATTTGTTGACATGTAGAACTGAGTGTAAGCATTTTGTATTGTTCTGGATGTCCCATGCTCAAATTTCCATACTCCCAATCAACACAGGACTGAGCATAAATTGTCCTGTGGTTATGTCATACCTGTTGTGTTTTTTTTCTTTTAATTTCTCCTTCGTAGCCAATTCCCATTTCAATAACTTATTTAATTCTCATTTTTTCTTGATGTATTGTGGAAATGAAAGACTGTTTTCTGACACCTAGAGTCCTGTAATAACCCTAAGATTGATAATTGGGTTCTATATTAACTATGAACACACACTGAAAATACTACCTTT
>NW_012109763.1:367502-371934 GCF_000951045.1 Mandrillus leucophaeus
CATAGTATTCCATGGTGTATATGTGCCACATTTTCTTAATCCAATCTGTCACTGATGGACATTTGGGTTGATTCCAAGTCTTTGCTATTGTGAATTTTGTTCCTTTCTTAGTTTGTCTGGGATTATAGCCTCCAACTGTATCTACGTTGCTGCAAAGCACATTATTTCATTCATTTTTATGGCTGCATAGTATTGTGTGGTATATGTATACCACATTTTCTTTATCCAGTTCATCCTTGATAGGCATCTGGGTTGATTTATGTCTTTGCTACTGTAAACAGTGCAGTGATGGACATACAAGTACATGTGTCTTTTTGTACGATAATTTCTTTTCTTTTGGATATACAACCAGTAGTGAAATTGCTGGGTCAAATGATAAGTCTCTTTTAAGTTCTTTACTAGGGACTGCTGGGCTCATGCCGCCCACTCACCCTGGCAGGCTTCCCTTGGTTCTTGCTACCGGTTCAGATCCCATGCCTGCTGAGGGTGAGCCATGCAAAGAGTGTCAAGGGGTGCGTGAGTGAGTGAGTGTGGGTTCTGGCCGCTGTGCACAGCCAGGCATGCCAGCTGCTGTAGAGAAGCAGGCAAATCCAGGTGCTGGCACAGGCGCTGGCTCTGTGGAAACCTGTGGCTGGATCAGATGCACTGCAAGCAGCTTTCACTGTGGATACCTGCATCTGGTTGAGCAAAAAGCATTGGTTCCTGAAAGCCTGAAGACAGCAGAAACCATAGAGCCCCACAGAGGGTGTCACAGCCTTGCCTCTGGAAGTCCCTAGGTCTGGGATCCTGGAAGGGGTGCAACTCTTCTCTCTTTCTTGTTGCCTGCAACATGGTGAATGTGTGTGTGTGTGTGTGTGTGTGTGTGGTGGTGGGTGGGGGGTTGTTTCAGGCCTGTTTGTGTTACAGCTCTTCCAGTCCCACCACTTGGTGGGGCCTGAGTTCTAGTACCACATCCAGGAAGAATGAGGTATGTGGACAACTAGAGGGTGGGCAAAGCAAAGAGGTGCTTTACTGAGCCACAGTACAGCTCTCAGGAGACCCCAAGTGTGTAGCTCCTTTCCGCAGGCGGGTCATCCTGATGAGAGAGCAGCCCTCAGCAGAGAGGAGGCCTGGAGTAGCAGCTCCTATCTGCAGGCAGGTTATCCTCATGCCTCTGTGGGTCTGCCTGAGACTGGGGTTTTTCTGGGATTCAGAAGGGAGAAAATGCATGCTAATTGGTGTTCCCTCTGGGCAGTGGATTCCTCCCAGAATGGAGAACCCAGCTCCTAGGCTTCAGGCCTTCCCTGCCTTGAAGGTGGGGCTTCACTGGGAGCTTGCTCCTTTTCACCCAGGACCCTGTCTTCCTCCTGCCACCATCTATATGGCGTTCATGGTAACCACACTACTTGTGAGAAGAGGTGCCTGCAGGACTGTGCTGAGCCACCCTTAGCCCCTCATTGGGCCTCCTTCCCGTGCTCGTCAGTGCCCAAAGCCTGGAGGGAGCTGAGGCAGCAGGGTGCTGGCATGTCAGGACCAGCCCACCCTGAGCACATGCACACCTGGCTGGCTTGCCACAGCACCCAGGATCAGCCACAACTTTGCTCTGCCCCAGAACAGGAGCCAGGAGTCAGGAGCGGCCAGGTAATGGGGATAGGCACTGCCAAGCTTGTGGGAGCAGGGGAGCTTCCCAGTTCCTCAGAGCACAAGGATGCCCAGGTCCGCAGCTACCTAGGTGGATCCTGCTGTGCCCAGGAGGGCAGGGCTCCCACTCTGCCAAGTCAGAAGGAGCGGGGTGGGGGCAGGGGTTCTGCGTGTCCCCAGCTCCCACTGGCTTACAGGAGCACGCAGCCCTGACTAAGCCTTTCCTGCTGCAGCCTGCTTTTCTTTGTGGTGACTGCCACTGCCATCAGTATAATGTTGGCTGTGAGTTTGTCATAGATGGCCGTTATTATTTTGAGATGTATTCCTTTAATGCCAGGAAGAGCTCCTTCCTCACTCATTCTGAAAAGTCAACATAAGCCCGATAGCAAAACCTGGCAAAAAACACACACACAAAAAATAAAATTTCAGGTCAATATCCCTGATGAACATAGACACAAAAATCCTCAATAAAATATTAGCATACTAAATCCAGCAGCACATCAAAACGTTAACACACCACAATTAAGTAGGCATTATCCTTGGGATGCAAAGCTGTTTCAACATATGCAAATCAATAAATGTGGCTCGACATATAAACAGAATTAAAAGCAAAAATCCTATGATCATCTCAATAGACAAAGAAAAAGTTTCCAATAAAATCCAACATCTCTTCATTTTTTTTTTTTTTGAATTTCAACTTTGGATAATAATAAAGATTACCTCAAATGAAAGTCTTATCTTTTTTCTTAAGCTAGTCTCAGATTATACTGGATACATGACTAGTTATAAATGTCTCTATGGTAACTTTGTCTTGTAATACCCTGCTTGGCATTTTATTGTACTTTCACTGTACCATTTTCCAAATACATATTTTTATGCAGGGACTATGATTATGACATACTATGTTTGTATTTCTGTACTTTCACCATATTTCTAAAAGTATTAATGAAATTAGTCAAGATTCTGACACTGTAAGTAAATAAGAACATAAAAATGCAAAGAAGTATATATTTTAATATCATACGTATTATACTTAAAGAGTATTAGTGTTTTATTATTATTATTATTTTTTTTTTTTTGGAAAGAGTCTCACTCTGTTGCCCAGACTGGAGTGCAGTGATGCAATCTTGGATTACTGCAACCTCCACCTCCTAGGTTCAAGCAATTCTCCTGCCTCAGCCTCCCTAGTAGTTGGGACTACAGGCATGCACCATTGCACCTGGCTAATATTTGTATTTTTAGGAGAGACAAGTTTGACCATGTTGGCCAGACAGGTTTCAAACTCCTGACCTCATGATCCACCTGCCTCGGCTTCTCAAAAGGCTGGGATTACAGGCATGAGCCACTGTGCCCAGATAAGAGTATAGTGTTTTTTAGGATGCATTTAAATGAATTATTTAATTGAAACTATTGACATTGAAAATTGAAGTTAAAATGGAGCTACTTTTATCACTGGCTTTAATAGTTGTTCTCTGGCTCTATAGTTAGCCAGTACTAACTTGAATCTTAATTCCTCAGCAAATTACTTAAATCTTCTAAACAACAATTTTCTTATTGATATGGTTTTGCTGTGTCCCCACCCAAATCTCATCTTGAATTGTAGTCCCCATAACCCCCATGTGTTGTGGAAGGGATTAAGTGGAGATAATTGAATCACAGGAAGGGTATCCCCCACCCTGTTCTCGTGATAGTGAGTTAGTTCTCACAAGATCTAATAGTTTTATATGGGGCTTTCCCCTTTGCTGGGTACTCTATTCTTCTCCTTCCTGCTGACATGTGAAGAAGGCCATGTTTGGTTCCCATTCTGCCATGATTGTAAGTTCCCTGAGGCCTCCCCAACCCTGCAGAATTTTGAGTCAATTAAACCTCTCTCCTTTATAAATTACTCAGTCTTGGATAGTTCTTTATAGCAGCATGAGACCAGATTAATACACTTATTGAATGAAAACAATAATAGTTCTCCCCTCATTAGCATTATGCATAAATAGATATATAGATACTCTTATTGACTGATAGCAATTTCTCAGAGATACCTCTATTATCAACATGATTCTAGTTGTTAGCTGTTATTTTTCAGATTTTTCTCTCAGTCTCATTTGGTCATTAGTAGACTTAATTTAAATTTTCCCAACTTTAAATTCAAACTGAATTCAAGATACATATTTGCAGTTTATGCATTAAGTTATTTCATTTTTTGGTTTGTCAGGATTTAGATTCTTCATTTGCTCAAAAATGACAATAATACCTTACCAACCTTCTTTACTGAGGTGCTACGAAAAGAAACAAAAAGGCAAGAGACAAAAAATGTTCCTAAGCGGTAAACCTCTAAATTTTATTAAAGTGACAATTTTACAGAGAATTCAGAAGTACTAGAAATATAAAACATATAAAAATACAAAAAATGTACTAGTCTATCTTAAAGCATTCTTTACTTTTATTTTAATAGTCATAATTTTGAGCAGCAACTGATTTTAAAGCTATGAACATATAATGTCTTAAATGTTCAATATTAATCTATAATACTCAAAATTATGTACTACTTTGTTGAATAATAGTTCTTAGAACTTTGATGAGAGAACAATTTTTTTCTAGTACGCTACTAACTTTATAAGTCACATTATAGTTTAAAACATAATAAGAAATAAACTATTCTCTATATTTTCCTGAAAATATGCACAATGGAACATCCTTGAATGTGAATTTTTTTTTTATAATTGTGCCTTTGTAAGACAATATACTTTTTCTCAGTCTCTCATCTTTCAAAAAACAGGCTAGAAAACTTAACTTCCTCTTACAACAGAAAAAAATCTTA
>NW_012109763.1:374439-376528 GCF_000951045.1 Mandrillus leucophaeus
AAGCAAATATAATGTTAATGCTTTATACATTTTTAGGTTTGAGGTTTTTCCTAATGAGCTAAACACTGAATAAGACTGGCAAAACAGACTCACACAAATCAGTATCAAGTATTTATAATAAATTCAAGAATATAAAAAATGAAGAAACACAAACAAAGTGAAGAGATGTCAGGCATCCTGAGCACAGCTGCTAGCCTCTTCTTTCCCACATCAGATTCACATTTTAGACAAGAATGATAGGTTTCTATAACAAGTGGACAGATTACAACACACAAGAGTTTTAGGGTGTGAAATATCTCCAGGTTCCAGTAGTTTCATATGTTGCCTAATATTTCCTAGGGTTCCATATATTCTAGGTTTGTTTATAAAAAGTAATTATATACTAAGACTATCATATCAAAAACATTTCTAATTTAAGGAATCTTCTTTTAACGAATATAATCTATACATTAGCCAATTATCATTATGCTTACAAGGAGCTTTGGTCTGATCATCTACCTTCTTTCTTTCATTCCTAGGAAGTCCCTGATAATAAAGAGAAATGAAACTCAGGCCAGTTGATTTAATTTCTCTGTCTCACCCTACAAAATTTAACTTGATCCTAAAAACTATAAGTGCAGACAACATTACCAATTTAATAACCCAGGTCACTCACCTCATGTTGATGTAGCTAGAACAATAACATGGTTGCTACCAATAAAGTTCTTTTTTAAAATTGTCTTTCTCAGTACAGTTTTTGAAAACTGTCTCCAACAAAATGTGTTTTAAGGACAAATGACAGTTCTTCTAAAATGATTTTATGAGATTCTGTGATTGTCAATAACGTCTTACAAAAATATAATTTATAAATTTTAAAAAACCTCTTAATTTTAGACTCCATAGCAAACGTAGATTTCTCAATTACTAAACCAGAAAAAGTGTTGGTAAACTCTCAAGTTTATGAAACTTACAATACTGAAAGTTGAAAATAAATTCAAAGAATCAACCTTTAAAACAGAAGTGTACTTATCTCTACTAAAAATTAGTGGGACATGGTATCTCATCCTTGTAGTCCCAACTACAGAGTGGCTGAGGCGGGAGAATCACTTGAACCAGAGAGGTAAAGGTGGCAGTGAGCTGAGGTAGTGCCATAGCATTCCAATCTGGGTGACAGAGCAAGACTGTCTACAAAATAATAATAATTAATTAATTTTTAAACATTGGCTCACACTTGTAATCCCAGAACTTTGGGAAGCCGAGGCAGGCAGACTGCTTGAGGTCAGATGTTCGAGACCAGCCTGGCTTCATTTGTAGGTATGGAATAAATTATATAGTCATAAAAAATTTTGGAAATTTTAAAAACTTTCATAACATGATAGTCAAAATTATGATTAAGAATATAGTAAATACTTTTAACTTATTTTTTTCTGTAAAACATTTTGTAAAAAATAACTCTAAAACTTTTAAGTAATTCTATGTTCTTTGTCATACAAAGAGGGGCATAAGCTACAGAACATTCATAATAGTATTTGTGTACTTTCCTATGTAATAATAGTAGGATAATAATGAATTACTTCTAACCTGGCTGTATGTATGACTTCCAATAAGGTATTTATATATGCATAATAGTACATATCAAAATGTTTTGATTAATTTCTAAAAACGCTTTATGAAAATGTTCTTATTTAGCTTATGGAATTGCTTCTAGGTTAATTAGATTTTATGGAGTAAGTCCAAGATAGGAAATAGCAAAATATTATTGGCTATGTATTTTACACTAAATATATATTTGATATAACATCATTGAATTTCTCTTCCTCTCAGTTTCCTATATTATAAAAAATGTTGCAGATACATTTATATTTAATAGTCCTTTGTGGATCATGTTGTATCTTGGTTTTACTTTGTTTTATTTAAAAGTTACCTGACTTCAAACCATGCTACAAGGCTACAGTAGCCAAACAGCATGGTACTGGTACCAAAACAGATATATAGACCAATGGAACAAAACAGAGGCCTCAGAAATAACACCACACGTCTATAACCATCTGATCTTTTACAAACCTGAAAAAACAAACAGTGGGGAAAGGATTCCCTTTTTAATAAATGG
>NW_012109763.1:379330-381829 GCF_000951045.1 Mandrillus leucophaeus
ATTCTCATTTTTTCTTGATGTATTGTGGAAATGAAAGACTGTTTTCTGACACCTAGAGTCCTGTAATAACCCTAAGATTGATAATTGGGTTCTATATTAACTATGAACACACACTGAAAATACTACCTTTATGACTGTCCAAATATCTGTCTGGATTATCCATTTCTGTGGAACACTCCCTTTGTGAGATCAAATTTTAAATTTCATGTCTCTATTATATAATGTGTTAGAGATTACTGTACCTGAGAACACTGCAGGCATACTAAAAATATCCTCAGCAACAGTGTTAAACCTTTACATTTATGTTGCCTGTTTGTGGCCTTCTGGTCCACAACAGTCCTAACATAGTCTAGGCCATAGTCTGTTACTTCCTGGTTAAGTTGGGTTGCTGAATCTCCAGATATTATAAACCTTCTAATTTCTCACTTTGAGTCAAATATATTTTTCCTCCACTGGCTTTCTTTTCTTTCTTTCTTTTTCCTATAGTTCTCATTTTTGGTATCTCTAGGACCATGCAGTAGTGCAATCTCAGTTCACTGCAATCTCAGACTCCTGGGTTCAAGCGATTTTCCTGCCTCAGCCTCCTGAGTAGCTGGAATACAGGCATTCACCACCACACCCAGCTAATTTTTTGTGTTTTTAGTATAGACAGGGTTTCACCATGTTGGCCAGGATGGTCTGGATCTCTAGACCTCGTGATCCGCCCACCTCGGCCTCCAAAACTGCTGGGATTACAGGTGTGACCACCATGCCTGGCCCACAGTTATTACTCTTGTTTCCAGTGCCACTTCATGCTTCTTTGCAAATTCGAAAATTCTCAGTATATTTTTCATTAGAAAATAGAAATTGATCACTTTAATAAAGATTGATGCTATGAGTTTTTAAAGTACAAATTCCAGTGCTTATTCTATCTTCTAAAATAATTATTTTTATTATCTTAAGTCCCTACTTGTCAAGAAAATGAGCCTTAGGAAAATAATCTAAAAACAGTGATGCTGAAAATAAAGCACAGATATTGTGACAAGTTTACTAGTTCATTTTTGAATTTTCAAAATGACCTTGTAAAAATATTCAATAATATTTTCACAGGTAATTTTATGTTTTGTAAAATAAAAAATAGGTTTTTGGTGCCTTAAAATGGAAAAATAGGCCAGGTGTCATGCTCCACGCCTTAATCCCAGCACTTTGGGAAGCTGAAGTGAGTAGATTTCATGAGCTCAGGAGTTCCAGGCCAGCCTGGGAAACATGGCAAAACTCCATCTCTACAAAAAATTTAAAAAGTAGTGAGTCACGGTGGTACACGCCTGTAATCCGAGCTACTTGGGAGGCTGAGGTGGGAGAATCACCTGAGCCTGGGAAATCGAGGCTGTAGTAAGCTGTGATCTCACCACTGTACTCTAACCTGGATGACAGAGTGAGATCCTATCTCTAAAATAAAATAAAGTAAAATAAAATGGAAGAATATTTGGAAAGCAAATATAATGTTAATGCTTTATACATTTTTAGGTTTGAGGTTTTTCCTAATGAGCTAAACACTGAATAAGACTGGCAAAACAGACTCACACAAATCAGTATCAAGTATTTATAATAAATTCAAGAATATAAAAAATGAAGAAACACAAACAAAGTGAAGAGATGTCAGGCATCCTGAGCACAGCTGCTAGCATCTTCTTTCCCACATCAGATTCACATTTTAGACAAGAATGATATATTTCTATAACAAGTGGACAGATTACAACACACAAGAGTTTTAGGGTATGAAATATCTCCAGGTTCCAGTAGTTTCATATGTTGCCTAATATTTCCTAGGGTTCCATATATTCTAGATTTGTTTATAAAAAGTAATTATATACTAAGACTATCATATCAAAAACATTTCTAATTTAAGGAATCTTCTTTTAACGAATATAATCTATACATTAGCCAATTATCATTATGCTTACAAGGAGCTTTGGTCTGATCATCTACCTTCTTTCTTTCATTCCTAGGAAGTCCCTGATAATAAAGAGAAATGAAACTCAGGCCAGTTGATTTAATTTCTCTGTCTCACCCTACAAAATTTAACTTGATCCTAAAAACTATAAGTGCAGACAACATTACCAATTTAATAACCCAGGTCACTCACCTCATGTTGATGTAGCTAGAACAATAACATGGTTGCTACCAATAAAGTTCTTTTTTAAAATTGTCTTTCTCAGTACAGTTTTTGAAAATTGTCTCCAACAAAATGTGTTTTAAGGACAAATGATAGTTCTTCTAAAATCATTTTATGAGATTCTGTGATTGTCAATAACGTCTTACAAAAGTATAATTTATAAATTTTAAAAAACCTCTTAATTTTAGACTCCATAGCAAACGTAGATTTCTCAATTACTAAACCAGAAAAAGTGCTGGTAAACTCTCAAGTTTATGAAACTTACAATACTGAAAGTTGAAAATAAATTCAAAGAATCAACCTTTAAAACAGAAGTGTACTTATCTCTACTAAAAATTAGTGGG
>NW_012109763.1:385626-386153 GCF_000951045.1 Mandrillus leucophaeus
TAATAATAATAAAAAACCTTAAACAAAAGTTTTAGTTTCTAACTTGTATTTGATGAGTCATTATTTATAAACAATAAGTATCTGAAAATGTTTGACAGTTTAAATTTATTTTTCTTGATGGGACTCAACAAATACTGACTAGGTAGAGCCTTCTGGTCATTAACATTGAAGACAACTAAATACTGTTTTGTTTTGCCAGTTTTGAGGGAGATATCATTAATGTATGCTTTCCCCTATTGTCTACACATTTTCTTAAATGCTACTTTAGTGTTTCTGTTTCTGAGCACATTCTAGTCTAGGTTCATACTTTTTTTACAGGTACACCTCTTGCATAAGTGTGGAAACAATGGCTTAGAATCAATGTAGTCTCATCTGTGCATTAGATATATTACCTTTTATCAACAGTTGAGTTCTGAAAATTGCAAATTCAACAGAGAATTTAGAATGTTTTGAGCAATTATAATTTCTCTAGAAAGAGAGAACACTTTAAAAACACACAAACACAAAAGAGATCTTAAATATATTTG
>NW_012109763.1:386203-386731 GCF_000951045.1 Mandrillus leucophaeus
TGCCCCATTTAATACAAGGGTTCTATTACATAGAAAAGGCAATCTTCCTCTTTTTTTTTTTTTTCTGAGATGGGGTCTCGCTCTGTCCCCCAGGCTGGAGTGCAGTGGCGCGATCTCGGTTCACTGCAAGCTCCGCCTCCCGGGTTCCCGCCATTCTCCTACCTCAGCCTCCTGAGTAGCTGGGACTACAGGCGCCGCCACCACGCCCGGCTAATTTTTTGTATTTTTAATAGAGACGGGGTTTCACCGTGTTTGCAAGGATGGTCTCGAGCTCCTGACCTCGTGATCCGCCCGCGTCGGCCTCCCAAGGCATCTTCTTAGTTCTAACTCTGTGTGTGTGTGCACATGTGTGTGAGTATGTTTGTATCTGTGTGTCTGTGCCTATGCCACAGATTTTAGAGAAGCCTGAGAAAGTTGTACATCGATTGTATATAGATTTCAATTTATTGTTGTTTTGTAAAAAAATCTGATGTTTCTTAAGAGGCCCTAGTTTAAGAAAGTATGCTGTATAATTTTTCTGTGCTTTGC
>NW_012109763.1:387195-387722 GCF_000951045.1 Mandrillus leucophaeus
TAATAATAATAAAAAACCTTAAACAAAAGTTTTAGTTTCTAACTTGTATTTGATGAGTCATTATTTATAAACAATAAGTATCTGAAAATGTTTGATAGTTTAAATTTATTTTTCTTGATGGGACACAACAAATATTGACTAGGTAGAGCCTTCTGGTCATTAACATTGAAGACAACTAAACACTGTTTTGTTTTGCCAGTTTTGAGGGAGATCTCATTAATGTATGCTTTCCCCTATTGTCTACACATTTTCTTAAATGCTACTTTAGTGTTTCTGTTTCTGAGCATATTCTAGTCTAGGTTCTTACTTTTTTTACAGGTACACCTCCTGCATAAGTGTGGAAACAATGGCTTAGAATCATTGTAGTCTCATCTGCGCATTAGATATATTACCTTTTATCAACAGTTGAGTTCTGAAAATTGCAAATTCAATAGAGAATTTAGAATGTTTTGAGCAATTATAATTTCTCTAGAAAGAGAGAACACTTTAAAAACACACAAACACAAAAGAGATCTTAAATATATTTG
>NW_012109763.1:387772-388605 GCF_000951045.1 Mandrillus leucophaeus
CCATCTGACAAAGGGCTAATATCCAGAATCTACAAAGAACTTAAACAAATTTACAAGAAGAAAACAACCCCATCAAAAAGTGGGCAAAGGATATGAACAGACACTTCTCAAAAGAAGACATTTATGGAGCCAACAAACATGAAAAAAAGCTTATCATCACTGGTCATTAGAGAAATGCAAATCAAAACCACAACGAGGTACCATCTCACGCCAGTTAGAATGGCAATCATTAAAAAGTCGGGAAACAACAGATGCTGGAGAGAATGTGGAGAAAGAGGAATGCTTCTACACCGTCGGTGGGAGTGTAAATTAGTTCAACCGTTGTGGAAGACAGTGTGGCAATTCCTCAAAGATCTAGAACCAGAAATATCATTTGACCCAGCAATCTCATAACTACATATATACCCAAAAGATTATAAATCATTTTACTATACAGACACATGCACACGTATGTTTATTGCAGCACCATTCCCAATAGCAAAGACTTGGAACCAACCTAAGTGTCCATCAATGATAGACTGGATAAAGAAAATGTGGCATATATACACCATGGAATACCATGTAGCCATAAAAAAAGGATGAGTTCATGTTGGAAGGACATGGATGAAGCTGGAAACCATCATTCTCAGCAAACTAACACAGGAATAGAAAACCAAACACCGCATGTTGTCACTCATAAGTGGGAGCTGAATGATGAGAACACATGGGCACAGGGAGGGGAACATCACACACAGGGGCCTGTCCGGGGTGGGGGATATGGGGGGGATAGCATTAGGAGAAATACCTAATGTAGATGACGGGTTGATGGGTGCAGCAAACCACCATGGCATATG
>NW_012109763.1:388655-388975 GCF_000951045.1 Mandrillus leucophaeus
CTAGTTTTTTGTATTTTTAGTAGAGACAGAGTTTCACTGTGTTAGCCAGGATGGTCTCGAGCTCCTGACCTCGTGATCCGCCCGCGTCGGCCTCCCAAGGCATCTTCTTAGTTCTAACTCTGTGTGTGTGTGTGCACATGTGTGTGAGTATGTTTGTATCTGTGTGTCTGTGTCTATGCCACAGATTTTAGAGAAGCCTGAGAAAGTTGTACATCGATTGTATAAAGATTTCAATTTATTGTTGTTTTGTAAAAAAATCTGATGTTTCTTAAGAGGCCCTAGTTTAAGAAAGTATGCTGTATAATTTTTCTGTGCTTTGC
>NW_012109763.1:390540-397493 GCF_000951045.1 Mandrillus leucophaeus
GATGTGGTTTTATTTTGGAGCTCTCTATTGTGTTGCATTGTTCTATGTGTCTATTTTTGTACCAGTATCATACTGTTTTGGTTACACTAGCCTTATTGTTTAGCTTGAAGTCAGGTAATGTGATAATTCTGACTTTAATTTTGCTTAGGATTGCTTAGCTATTGGGATTCTTTTTGGCTCTATGTGAATTCTGTATGAATTTCAGAATAGTTTTTCATAACAAACACAAAAAGATGCTATTCTGATGAAATCCTTAGACTAAAAATGAAAGTGATTTTTTGGAAAAGTTAATCTGATAAAATGGTTACTGTATGACTGAATATTTTGTATACTTTGGACAGAGGACTTAACCTGTTATGCAATATTTTTGTTAAAATTCCTCTAGTATTCAACCTTCTTTAAATGACTTTATAGAAATAAACAAAACCAAAATGTATTTCTCAATACTGCTTAATATTATGTGTGGGCTGGTTGAAGCTCTGTTTCCCATTTTATGTAATTTTAGAGCCCAAGGTGAAGAAGCAGTTAATATTGAGGATATTCTACACTATGGCACACACAAAAAATAAAACATTATTGGACTGAAGAAATAGTTTAAAAGTTAACTTCAGATGTGTCATAATTCATTTCTACATCCATTTCATTGGTCAAAGCAATTTTCATAAAATATTACATTAAATGCAGCAATAAAGTGTGCTTGACAGAGATTGTCTATAAATAATTTAAAACAATGATAGAATCTACCAAATGTCCCCCAACATGCACAAATATTCACATTTACTTGCTAAATACACTTACTCCCTAGCAGGTATACCACTGTAAGAATCAAAGACTGCAAATAATTATGTTTGAAAATAAGTAAAGTAAGAATGCACAACATTGACTCATCCATAAGAATTTAAAAATTCTTCTAAGGCCCTTGTAGACATTGAAAAGTTTCCTGTTTTGAGGATTAAGAATGGTCTTTGATGAAGATATATTCTGCCCACTGAGAGAAGCTCCCCAATCTTCTTTCTTCCATGGCACTTGTGCTACCATCTTGGTGTTGCATCTTTTATCATTAATTTCAGTGGCCTTATCTGAAAATTTCACTGGAACAGAGAAAGATTTCTCAAATTTCTCATTTTGCTTCATGCTCATGGTATTGGGTGTCCATATTTCATTTCAAGTCTTGAAGAATCACAGTATTTTTACTAAATTTAATAACACTTTTGGTGGTGCAGCGCTGAAATATATCTGACTTTTATATATTTCAGTCAAGTCATCTTTATGTGCTAATAGTTATACCAACAATTGTTTCTGAGCTATGCCTTCTCTCCCCATATGTATATACATTGAGATTATAAACATTTTTCTAACACACCTGTGCTTTTAGAATTTTTACTCAGGGTGGCCAGGCATGATAGCTCACGCCTGTAATCCCAGTACTTTGGGAGGCAAAGGCAGGCAGATCACGAGGTCAGGAGTTCGAGACCAGGCTGACCAACATGGTGAAACCCTGTCTCTACTAAAAATACAAAAACTAGCCAGGTATGGTGGTATGCACCTGTAATCCCAGCTACTGAGGAGGCTGAGGCAGGAGACTCACTTGAACCCGGGAAGCGGAGGATTCAGTGAGCTGAGATCATGCCACTGCACTCCAGCCTGGGTGACAGACCAAGACTCTATCTCCAAAAAACAACAAAAACAAAAAAAGATTTTTACTCAGGGTAATTTTGTCAAAGAGTAATATTTTCTACATCATCTTGAGACATTGAACAATTATGTTACACCTGTCTTTTACAAATAGTTACATTGTCTATTTACTACACAATTTACTTATAAATTTTATCTTTTAGTAGTAGGGGATGATAGTTGCATTTTCCAGTCTTGCAAATTCTGGAATTTCTGAATTCTTTTATGTTTTCTTTTAACTATTTTTATCAGCTATTTTTGTTTTGTTTTCTTTTAACTCTTTTTATCAGCTATTTTTGTTTTGCTTTGTTTTGTTTTTAATTTTGGAGCCCATCTTGTTCTTGTAGTTCCTATAAAACTGAGAAATCACATCTAACTCACAATACCAACACCATGTTTTCACATTCTTTGCCTGGTGCCATAAGCTCATTTAGAATATTTTCTACCTGCCAAATCATCACAGGTAAGTGTTCCAAATGCAAAACCTACCAATACTGTGCTGTTGTTTCAATGTCTAAAATAATTATCATTGCAACACCATATATTTCAGACTATTTTTTGAAGGTATATCACTTCCATGTTTCCGTTTCTTTCAATACAAAAATTTTTAATAAAGATAAAGTGACATAATTGACAAGATCTTTCTCCTGTGTGGTTAGCATGATTCAGATTTAAAACATGAATGTTCTTTAAGGGAAAATGATTACATAAGCTTCCCCAAATGTGGGAGGAATAAGGTGGAGAAGAAGTAGGAACAATTTAGTGATTATGATTGCAAAATGATTTCTCCAATTTCATCTATAATATGGTATTAAGAGTTTATTATCTCATTGAAAGAAAATAAAATTTAGTGATACTCCAAATGTTTTACCACACAATTTACTTCTAACATTTACATTTTTTCATTGATTAGCAGCATTGTGCATGTTTTTTAGATCATGCAAAGATGAAAATGCCATTTTTCTTCTAAAATAAAGTTGAGTAGAGAAAATAAGCTGTATCTAGGTAACAAAAAGTGAAAAAAAATATATAGTTAGCCCAAAGGAAGAAATAATTTTTTTTCTAAAACTAAAAAGTTTGAGTTGATGAAAGCCATGGTTTATTAGAGCAAAATGTTAGAGGAACAGTAGCATTCTAACTATTAACTGGTAGGGGAGTGGGAAAACAACTGTTTTAAGCAAATAAACTGATATTAAAATGCCACATCATGAGTAGGGATCCTTAATGTTTAAAACTCATATTGATATGTACTAATCTTCAGAGAAAATAATGAGAAAAAATAATAACTTTTCAGCATCTTTTAAATGTTTTGGTGATGTTAATGTATAAAATCTTCAATTAACAAGTGTTTGAGTTGAACTGCACAATGATGGGTTGGAAAGACACTTGATTTATAAATATTAAATATATGAATCAATGAAAACATAATTCTGTCAAAAATAAAGATGGGGCATGTTAAAAACTTGCTTTTAAAGATTAGAAGAGAGATTTTAAATTCAACAACTACCATGTATTCTACACCCAGACCAAAAATAGAACACTACCAGATCCCCAGATTCTCCCATTTTACTCCGTTCTGGTTGTAAATTTCAAAGTATAACCAATATTCAATTTCAATATTCAACACTGTGTTTATGTGAGACATCCATATTGTGTGTATCCTGCTATTGTTGCAGGAATCAGGAGACTGGAGACACTAATAGGTAGAATAGGAGGATTGTATAGAGTGCACTCAGGCCCAGCAGATTAACATCCAAAGGCTGGGCCCTGAACAAAGACAGGGTTTGACTTTTATACACACTTCTGAAATGGGGTTGGCTGGTTTGAAACAAGCTTACAGTGGCATGGAGCATAGTGGTGTGAAAGCAATGTACAGAGGCAGAACAAAGGCAGTTAATCAAACTGTGACAGGTTCGTAACTCAGGCCTTCATGTGACTCTTGCTATGCGGCCCAGATGGCTGTTATCTCGGCTTGATTAAGAACCTTGCACAAGCTTATCTAATATCCTTTGCTATGGTGCCCAGATGGCTGCAATCTAGGCCTGCTCAGGCATGTCTCATGACCTTCACTGTGCTACTCAGACAAAAAACAGAAACTTACAATCCCTAGTTACAGAAAATAGGAATCTATAAACTCATAAAACTTGCAGAGCAGAGTACAACCACACAGAGCAGGGAGGGATTCCATGGGGAAGTTTACTCATACCAAAGGAGAAAAGAAAATTTGTTTGCCTTTTTGCATTTCCTGCTTCACTATACAGTATGCATTTGCAAATATGCAAAAATTTATTTAATCACTATATCATAGATAGGTATTTAAGTAGTTTCCAGTTTTGATCTAATAAATAAAACACGCTATTAGCATGAGTGTGAATGTACCTTGGTGAGTATGTGTGATGTACATGCATTTCTATAGAAGTGAATGACTGTGCCATATGTTATACACATGTTTAGCTTTAATAGTTACTAATTCAGATGGTTTGGTTTTATGTCCCACCCAAATCTCACCTTGAATTGTTATTACAAGACCCCAGAATGGGGTAGATCCACTGACAGCTTGCACCTCCCAAATGTCTTGGGAGGGACCCAGTGGGAGGCAATTGAATCATGGGTGTGGGTTTTTCCTTTGCTGTTCTCAAGACAGTGAGTACGTCTCATGAAATCTGATGGTTCCATAAAGGAGAATTCTCCTGCACATGCTCTCTTGCCTGTCACCATGTAAGATGTCTCTTTGCTCTTCCTTCATCTTCAGCCATGATTGTGAGGCCTCCCCAGCCATGTGGAACTGTGAGTCCATTAAACCTCTTTCCTTTATAAATTACCCAGTCTCAGGTATGTGTTTATTAGCAGCACGAGAATGGGCTAAGACAGAAAAATGGTACCAGGAGTGAAGAACTGCTGTAAAAATACCCACAAATGTGGAAGCAACTTTGGAACCGGGTAACAGGCAGGGGTTGGAACAGTTTGGAGAGCTCAGAAGAAGATAGGAAGATGTGGGAAAGTTTGGAACTTCTTAGACACTTGTTGAATGGCTTTGACCAAATGCTACTCATCTCAGATGGAGATGAGTAACTTGTTGAGAAGTGCAACAAAGGTTTTCACTTCTATTAGCTATGTTTTAGCAAAGAGATTGACAGCATTTTGTGCCTGCCCTAAAGATGTGTGGAACTTTGAACTTGAGATGATGATTTAGGGCATCTGGTGGAAGTAATGTCTAAGCAGGAAAATGTTCAAGAAGTAACTTGGGTGCTGTTAAACAGCATTCTATTTTATGTATTTACAAAGATATGATTTTGGAATTGGAACTTAGGTTTAAAAGGGAAGCAAAACATAAAAATTCAGAAAATTTACAGCCTGATCCAATAGAAAAGAAAAACCCATTTTCTGAGGAAAAATTCAAGCCAGCTGTAAAAATTTGCATAAATAACAAGGAACCAAATGTTAATTGCCTAGACAATGGGGAAAATGTCTCCAGGGGATATCAGAGACCTTCCTGGCAGTCCCTCCCATAATAGAACTGAAGGCCTTAGAGGCAAAAATGGTTTTGTGGGCCAGGCTCAGGGCTCCCCTACTGTGTGCAGCCTAAAGACTTGGTGTCCTGTGTCCCAGTCACTCCAACCTTGGCTAAAAGAGGCCAAGGTACAGCTCAGGTTGTGGCTTCAGAGGGTGCAAGCCCCAAACATTGGAAGCTTCCACATGGTGTTGAGCCTGTGGGTGCACAAAAGTCAAGAATTGAGGTTTGGTAACCTCCACGTAGATTCCAGAGGATGTATGGAAATGCCTGGATGTCCAGGCAGAAATTTGCTGCAGGAGCAGGGCCCTCACGGAGAACCTCTGCTAGTGCAGTGCAGAAGAGAAATATGGAGTTGGAGTCTCCACACTGTGTCTCCACTGGGTACTATGTAATGGACCTGTGAGGAGAGATCCTCCAGATCCCAGAATGATAGATGCACTGACAGCTTGCACCATGCACCTGGAAAAGCCACAGACACTCAACATCAGCCCATGAAAGCAGCTGGGGTGGAAGAGGTTGTTCCCCGCAAAGCCGCAGGGGTGGAGGTGCCTAAGTCCATGGGAACCTACCTATTGCATCAATGTGACCTGGATGTGGGACAAGGAATCAAAGGAGATCATTTTGGAGCTTCAAGATTTGGCTGCCCCACTAGATTTCAGACTCGCATGGGGCCTGCAGCCCTTCATTTTGGCCAATGTCTCCCGTTTGGAATGGGTGTATTCACCCAATGCCTGTACCCCCATTTTATCTAGGAAGTAACTAACTTGCTTTTGATTTTATAGGCTCATAGACCAAAAGAACTTGCCTTGTCTCAGATGGGACTTTGGACTTGGACTTTTGGGTTAATGCTGGAATGAGGTAAGACTTTGGGGGACTCCTGGAAGACATGATTGGCTTTGAAATGTGAGGACATGAGATTTGGGAGGGGTCAGGGGTAGAACGAAATGATTTGGCTCTGTGTCCACACCCAAATTTCACCTTGAATTGTAATAATCCCCATGTGTCGTGGGAGGGACTCAGTAGGAGGTAATCAAATCAAGAGGGTGTTTTTTTGTGTGTGTGTGCTGTTCTCATGATAGTGAATAAGTCTAATGAGATCTGATGGTTTCATAAAGGAGAGTTCCCCTGCACATGCTTTCTTGCCTGCTGTCATGTAAGTCATCACTTTGCTCTTCCTTGATCTTCAGTCATGATTGTGAAGCCTCCCCAGTCGTGTGCAACTGTGAGTCCATTAAATCCATTTCCTTTATAAATTACCCAGTCTCAGGTATGTCTTTATTAGCAGCACGAGAAAGGACTGATACACTAACAAATTGTTTTTTAAAGTTATTATAAAAATGGCACGTTCATCAATGAATATAAAACTTCCATTTGTTCCAAATCAGTTCCACAATTTGTGTTTATATCTCTCTGTGTGTGTGTGTGTGTGTGTGTGTGCGCCTGTGTGCACAGTGCATTTTTAATGCCACACATTAAGTTCCCTGGAAAATGGACTCTGGGATGTAGATTTGGAATCAGGTACTCATAAAATCTTACCTCCTTTATCTTTAAAGCAGGTTAGATAGCAGAGGTTTGGGAATAAAGGGAAGTTGAACAGATTTTCAAGTACAATAAAGGCCTCAGCCAATACTACAAGGTTGCTCTGCAGCTGGGAAGGCACTTCATAATAGTACCAGTTTGGGATAAAGGTGCTGGACCTTTGTAACTTGGAGACTTTGCACAAAGTGTATCTCTTCAGCAAAAACGAAGCCCCAGATGTGGATTC
>NW_012109763.1:398488-400772 GCF_000951045.1 Mandrillus leucophaeus
ATTTTATAAAACATATATTTTATACTAAATTATATATATTTATATGTAAATATATATTTTTATGGGCTATAATTTTGTCAGATACATGTATTCTTGAAATATTTTATTTTACGTAATGAAGCTCTCTCTCATTCTTTAATGCTGCCTTGTGATGAACAGAAGTTGTTTCTCACAGTATTGTCCAGTGTATAAATTTTTAAATTTTTAGTGAGATATTTTTGCATTTTGTTTAAAAATGCATTTGCCTACTCTATGGTGAGTAAGATGTTCCATATGTTTTCCTCTGTAGAATGCTGTATTTTAACACATCTTTATATCTGCAATCTACTTGGAATTGATTTTCCTATATAGCGTGAAGTATGAGAAACTATTTTTTCCATAAGGATATCTTATTAACTCAGTGCCACTCACTGAAAAGATGAATGGGCGTTTGAAAAGGATGTGTTTGTTTCTCTCGGTATTCTAGAATAGAAGGAAATGGAAAATGAATCAACTTCTTCTTAATATAGAATGTAAATGACTATAGTAAAATTAAATAAGACTGAATACCAAATCTAATAGCTAAGATACAGAACACAGAATGGAGCCTTTGTAGTTGTATTAGCCAATCTCTCCCTGACAAAATAAGGAAATATACATATTTAAGAGTAACTTTAATAAATTAGCTTTTTTGCCTGGTGAGCTTTAGTATTAGAAGTGTTCCTGTTTTAAAATTCATTTTCAGTATTATGCATTCATGTCTAGCTAGGACAACATTTAAGCATTTAAGGAAAATTGCAAAGTTTATCATCTGATATATAAAGTCATTCTCAGGAGATCATCTTAGATCAAATTTCTTCAGTTCTTCAGGTGACTCTGAACTCCCTATTTATTTAAATATATCATGATGTGCTTAAATCAACTGAAATGTTGTGTGCCATGACAAATCATGAACATAATGGATATACAGTATATAATTTCTTGCCCAGATCTTCTTTCCATACAAAAAATGAGGACTATATACGTACATTATTACATAATAGAACAAGAATATATATGAGGAGTTGCTGAGCTTCTATTTTAACTTAAAGGATGACTGGATCATATTCTTATTCTAAATATTACCTTATCACTGAGATTTACACTGGCCAGTCACTGAAAAGAGCAACAATCCTTTTAACCTGCTTGTATTTCCATAGAACTTCTCAACTTAGATTTTCTTATTTATTGTATTTACTATATGTTTACCTCACCAGAATATAATCTCCTTGAAGCAGAGATTGTTACTTGTTTGGCTCACAGCTATTTCTAAATCACAGAATAGGTCTCCATGTTTTTGAATGTATAAATTGTAGATGAGAAGAGAGATTTCAGAAGAGAAAAAAACGATAAATATACCCTAACCATGATCTTTGGAGAGTTTGTTTTATTGTATTATTAGGACTCCAGTTACAAAATAATTTGTCTATTGTTTATTTGTGATTATTCCAGCCTCAAAGACATTAGAAAATAATAGGCAATATAAGAAGTTGTTTAAGACGTCATTAATTATTGCCTATCTCTGATTATCTGCTACATTGACTTATTAAGGTTATATTTAGAAATGTCACTCAATGTCAAAGCCAGGGATCAGAGATATCTCAATGTAAAAGGTTTTATTAGAAGATAATTTATAGTGAAGTTTTGGTTGAGGAGCTTCTAATTATTATGAAAGTTAATCTACGTCTTTGGATTATTCTGCTTTGTAAAATTGTTGGGGCTCAGAAAATGATGCTCTAAAATGTGGCATTTGGACATGTTGAACTGAAGAAATGATCTCAAGGTCTCTCTCCGACTTTCTCTTGCCTCCCTGTCTCTCTGATCCTCTTTCTTTTCCAAAGCACCAAGATGGGCTCTCTCCAGAAGTTTCATTATCTGACTGAGAAAATGCCATTTTCTTAAATCCCGATCCCTAGGAGTCTCATTCAACAACCAGGAAACATTATCATCTGAGAAAAGAAAAGACAAGGAGTCTTCACCGTGCCTATACAGTCTTTTCATCTGTCCTTATAGAGGCAGCTCTAAGAAGTCACTCGGGGATCCATATCTGCATGATAAGACAACCTTTGTTCACAATACAGTTCCACATTTCCCCCATCTTTTCATAATTTGTCCACAGACTACTGTGAGTCCTTCCGCCCTATTCAGTGTCCAAAGAGAATCATTTACAAACTACTTTCTGGACTTTGGGCCCAATCATTACTCTCCACTTCCTTCTTCCCAGTGGAGAGGGTATATGAGTATCAAGCAGCTGGCCCTCTTTTTG